>NC_064926.1:339070153-339371153 GCF_023897955.1 Schistocerca gregaria | reverse complement strand
ACAGGCGTGAATGGAGGGACGAATGGAGACGTGTCGTCTTCAGCGATGAGAGTCGCTTCTGCCTTGGTGCCAATGATGGTCGTATGCGTGTTTGGCGCCGTGCAGGTGAGCGCCACAATCAGGACTGTATACGACCGAGGCACAAAGGGCCAACACCCGGCATCATGGTGTGGGGAGCGATCTCCTACACTGGCCGTACACCTCTGCGATCGTCGAGGGGACACTGAATAGTGCACGGTACATCCAAACCGTCATCGAACCCATCGTTCTACCATTCCTAGATCGGCAAGGGAACTTGCTGTTCCAACAGGACAATGCACGTCCGCATGTATCCTGTGCCACCCAACGTGCTCTACAAGGTGTAAGTCAACTACTCTGGCCAGCAAGATCTCCGGATCTGGCCCCCATTGAGCATGTTTGGGACTGGATGAAGCGTCGTCTCACGCGGTCTGCACGTCCAGCACGAACGCTGGTCCAACTGAGGCGCCAGGTGGAAATGGCATGGCAAGCCGTTCCACAGGACTACATCCAGCATCTCTACGATCGTCTCCATGGGAGAATAGCAGCCTGCATTGCTGCGAAAGGTGGATATACACTATACCAGTGCCGACATTGTGCGTGCTCTGTTGCCTGTGTCTATGTGCCTGTGGTTCTGTCAGTGTGATCATGTGATGTATCTGACCCCAGGAATGTGTCAATAAAGTTTCGCCTTCCTGGGACAATGAATTCACGGTGTTCTTATTTCAATTTCCAGGAGTGTATAAAAGTTGAGTCTTACTGTGATTTAATGTTAGTTTATTCTCTACAAGCCATGAACTGAGGTCATGTACTGCACTACTTGAAACCGAGTCAATGTTGAACACAACATCCTTTACTACCAAGCTAGTGTCATCAGCAAACAGAAATATTTTAGAATTACCCATAATACTAGAGGGCATATCATTTATATAAATAAGGAACAGGAGCGGCCCCAACACTGATCCCTGGGGCACCCCCCACTTGACAGTATCCCACTCAGATCCCACATCACAGCCGTTATCGACGTTGTGAATAATGACCTTTTGCGGCGTGTTGCTAAAGTAAGAGGTGAACCAATTGTGAGCTACTCCTCTTACTCCATAATGGTCCAACTTCTGGAGCAATATTGTAAGATCAACACAGTCAAATGCCTTTGATAAATCAAGCGTTCGAAACTTTTTGTTTAGCCCATCCAGTACCTCACAGAGAAAAGAGAATATAGCATTTTCAGTTGTCAAACGACTTCTAAAGTGGAACAGTACATTTGTTAGCAAATCGTGTGATATAAAATGATCAATTAATCTTACATACACAGCCTTTTCGAT
Organism: Schistocerca gregaria; assembly: GCF_023897955.1. NCBI lineage: Eukaryota > Metazoa > Arthropoda > Insecta > Orthoptera > Acrididae > Schistocerca > Schistocerca gregaria. Next base: position 339,369,810 of record NC_064926.1, on the reverse strand, counting down.
AACTTTTGCAAACACTGAAGGCATAGAAATAGGTCTAAAATAATCTGCATTATCCCTTTCTCCCTTTTTATTAAGCGGCTTTATTACTGAGTACTTTAATCGCTCAGGAAAATGAGCACTCCTAAGGGAAAAATTACAAATATGGCTAAATAGAGGCCTAACATTTGCAGCACAGTACTTTAATATTCTACTAGACACTCCATCATAACCATGAGAGTCCTTAGTCTTCAGTGATTTAATTATTGACCCTATCTCCCTCTTGTCTGTATCACACTACAGTATTTCAGACGTCAATGTCGGAAAGGCATTTGCTAAGAAATTTATATGATTTCCTGTAGACACTAAATTATTATTTAATTCACCAGCAATGCTCAGAAAATGGTTGTTAAATACTGCACATATATCTGATTTATCAGTAACAGAAATATTATTACTGCAAACTGACTTTATATCATCAACCTTGTGTTGCTGAGCAGATACTTCCTTCACAACTGACCATATGGCTTTAATTTTATCCTGTGAATTAGCTATTCTGCTTGCATACCCATACTTTTTGCCTTGCTAATAACATTTTTAAGCATCTTACAATACAGTTTGTAATGGGCTACTCTAGCTTGATTGTGACTACTTCTAACATTTTGATATAATTTCCGCTTTGTTCTACATGATATCCTTATCCAACTAGTCAGCCAACAGGGCTGTCCATTACTGCTAGTACCCCGTTTAGAATGTTCTAATGGAAAGCAACTCTCAAAGAGCATGAGAAAGGTGTTATGGAAAGCATTGTATTTATCATCTATATTATCGGCACTATAAACATCCTGCACTCTTCTTCCTTGACAAGTTTTGAAAAACTCTCTATTGCTGTTGGATTAACTTTCCTATGTAGTTTGTAATTAAATACATTGGTTTGAGTACAAAAACGTTTTAGTGTTAAAATTTGTGCATCATGATCTGAAAGGCCATTCACCCTTTTACTAACAGAAAATGATAACTGAGTTCCACCCGTCAACAGATACTTACTAATAGAAATAGTTTTAATATGTTAAAGCACCCAAATCTACTATCTAATCACCTCTGTCTCGTTGGAATACACAACAGCTTGTTATTTACAGATAAACAAATGCCACGTGTTCTGAATCATACGTGACGCACTCCATGCATGTGCTGTAAGGGGACGCACAATCCAATAAGGGAGTAATTTAGCGAAAGGAAGAGGCGTTTGAGGTCTGAGGTCAAGTAAATCACAGCGTAGGAAATCCTAGAAGGAAATCCGATGGCGCTGCAGGGGAAATTGGGTGTGAGAGAGTAAATTTATTGCTGCGCACCCGACTCCACGAAGATACACGAGCACCGGAGGTGGCGCTTCGCACGCAACGCTTGGCTAAAACTGTGTGTGTGTGTGTGTGAGAGAGAGAGAGAGAGAGAGTGTGTGTGTGTGTGTGTGTGTGTGTGTGTGTGTGCATGTGTGTGCGTGAGAGAGAGAGAGGAGGGGTGGAGAGGGAGAATGAGAGAGAGAGAGAGAGAGAGAGAGAGAGAGAGAGAGAGAGAGAGTGAGAGAGAGAGAGAGTCATTGAGGGGGTAGCGAGAATAAGAGAGCTAGGGACAAGGAAAAGAAGATAAGAGAAAATGAGTGATTGAGTGGGTGCATGAGTGAGTGAGGGAAACGAAAGAGAGACAAGGAGATGTCGTGGGCTCGTATCCATATCCTTAACACATGCTACAAGATTCTGCAGAAGGTAAAATTACTGCTAGCGCAGACGTTATACAAACATATCTGAACAAAGGATACACAGTTACGATGAGACGACATTTGATTTTCATTGTAGCTGTCACCGACGTTCCTTATTTACAAATTAATTTCTGAGAAGTTGTACCATAAGCATGTCATTCACTATGTCGACTTTCAAAGTAATTTCTTAAATGTTTCGTGTATTTGATTTATCGCAGTGCAAATTATTTCTTGATAACTGTACGATCGACTTGTTTGTTCCTCGTCTATCAATTTTCGTACAGCTGTTAAAATATGTTTTACATTATGCTTCGTGAGTCCAATCCTCTGCCAGTCTCTTCAGCTCGGAGCAATGACAAGGAAATTTTTGTTATGTCAAGATACATTGCTTAATATCGTGTACAGAATAGTTTTTTGTACGCGGCGTTTTATTTACGGTTTTGTGCTCAAAAGGATAAATTTAAATGAACGAAGAAATACTTTCTTTGGAATGGCTTATCACCTGACAGAATTCCATCGGAATTTCGAAAACTAACCTATTTTCAGCAATTAAGGTACAACTGACTTAATTCTAACGTGGCTGCACGTTAATGTGTCATGGCCACACGTCCCGTAAGGCTTATCCGTGAAGGACGTACAAATACTCCAACCACAGGAAAAACAACGAGGAAGTTGCATATGATTCCAATGGCTCTAAGCATTATGGGACTTAACATCTGAGGTCATCAGGCCCCAAGACTTAAAGCTACTTAAACCTAACTAACCTAAGGACATCACACACATCCATGCCCGAGGCACGATTCGAAACTGCGACTGTAGCTGCAGCGCGGTTCCGGACTGAGGAAGTTTCCAATATGGAACTGGACTGTAGTGTCTACGTGAATGTAGGCAAAACAGAGAAAACAGACTAGTAAACTGTACACGAAGACTTAACTACGACTAATATTTGCTCCGGATAGGCCCCGTTTCGTTGAGTCCTTACCAAGAGCTTGTCTTGGACATTTCTGGACAGAATGCAACTGATTGTATGCATCGTTTGCCAGAATAGATTCACCATGTCACGCCAGAAACGGATTAGCCATGCAGTGGAAGCAAGAGGACTAGAGAAAGGGGGCCGAATGCAATCAGAAGCTGGATGTATTATGAGAAATATTTGATTTCACGAGAAAAAGACATTGTCGATATTCATGACAATGCATCTGACTGAGCAATGAGAAAACAGCGCATTATAAATTACAGGAACAAACACCTCGGTCACCTCCTTACTTCCACTTACTCCAGAAGTGAACGAAATGTGTGGTTTGAAAACGTCTTGTGTCGCACCAAGAGGTTATGAGAACCGCAGGTGGGTAATTATATGTTCTAGAATAGCAATATTTTATAATTATTTGAGTTAAACGGCTACCTGTCAAACTTATATTTATTCTATTTTCTGTTCATCATAAGAATAAACCTGATGTAAACAAACACAAACGCGATGATTGGTCAGAAGTCGTAGCACACGTACACTGTTGTTGTTACGCTCTTGAAAGTACGTTCTACCCATGTATTAGCTGTCTTGTTACTATATTACCTGAAATGAAACTTTAAGGTATGCTAGTGTATTAACAGAAATTAACGTTTCTGTTAATCAGGCTTTCGCTATGTAGTTTTTATCTAAAGAATAGTGCACAGGCATAGACTCTGTACTGTTGTGGTCTGATTGTCGTGCTGTTAACTCGCAGTATGAAAATGGCTGAGGCTGATTTCTACTCCGTAGTGAAACACGCATATGGATCACGATTAAAAAGTGCCAAGAAACAGGTTTTTTTAAATGTTTCTCATAAACTACAGCAAAAATTTTATTTGAATTTTTCGTAGGAACTGCATTAGACACAGTGGAGATACACTTACACACTGGTCGTATAGTGGAAACGGTAACGTAGTAGATTCACAAGCTGCTGCAATTTTCATGGATCCGTTGTTCACGTTTCGCCGTGTCCATTTTTCCCGTACCATTTGAAATAGCTATATCTCGTAATTGTAATACGTCCGCCCCTGGCAGCTGAGTGGTGCCGGCACGGTAGCTTATCGTGTTCAATCAGAGAGGCAGTGGTCATTTGTAATTAAAAAAAAAACTGACTAAAGGAGTCAACGATCAGATTGAACGGCTGTAATGTGACGTCCGCCCAGACCAAACGCAACGAACAACACCGAACAAAAAAAAGTGATCAGCACCAAGAAATGTCATAACTAAGGGCCCGGGTTCGATTCCCGGCAGGGTCGGAGATTTTCTTCCCTCTGGGACTTGGTGCTGGTTGTCCTTATCATCAACATTTCATACCCATCAACACGCAAGTCGCCGAAGTACCTGAAGAGGAAAGAGTTTATTTTTGTTTGGCCTGGACACAAGTGGCCCCGGCGGAAGTTCGAGCCCTCCCTCGGGCATGGGTGTGTGTTTGTCCTTAGGATAATTTAGGTTATGTAGTGGGTAAGCTTAGGGCCGTATTACCTTAGCAGTTAAGTCCCATAAGATTTTACCCACATCTGAATAGTTTTGACACAAGTGGCGGTGCCCAGTAGGGATGACTATGATTTTGTTTTATTTATTTTTGTTTGCTACCCAACATAATTAAAAAAAAGTGGCTTCAACTCGAAAGACTTCCACCAGGCGATCGGTCTGCCCGACGGGAGGCCCTAGCCACATGGCATTTATTTAACTGTAAAAATCATCATCATTTTGTACGAATAATGCATATCTTCTTGTTTCTAGTTGTATACAGCATACGAAATTCCTGTTTTCATTTCAAACATAAATTCTTAAGAAAGATAGTTAATAAAGATTGCTTTCATTAATAAAACATAAAATTTTAATTTTTAGGACACAAGTGAAAAACCAAATACCCTTTATTGGGATTATGTTCATTGTTTTATGCCACAGGTATAATCTCACACGAACCAGTCTCGTAGGAACGTGAAAAACTATAACTTTCACAGCATCGAGCACACCATTCAGTTGCTGCATTTTAACGTTTGTCTCTCTACTATTTCAATACGAACTCAACAGAACTTATCTGCAGCCAAGTTCAAGAATTTGTCGCGAGAAATAACAAGACTGTTAAGCTGCCAAATGTGTTGGAACTAGCGTACACAGCTTTTTCACATGCCTCTGCCGAACGCTGGCGGGATATAGAACGGCACGTCATAAAAGATGAGGAGAAAATGGCTTCGTGAATTATATTGTTCATCGACTCTTTATCAACGTAGGAGATAACAGTTCGAGAACTGAAATCTGTTTCTCGGATTTGGATAAGGAAGGAGCGAAGAAATAACGTGACAACTGACTGTAATTAATACCTTCAGTGACTTCAGAACTCAAAAATACGGTGAAAGTCCTGGAATATGCTTATCCATCACACATAGCTGGCTCAGAAAAATTACCCTGTGTTTGACTTAGGAATTTTTATTACTCTTGTTTGTAGTTAGAATTCTCTGCTAGGGGCATTGTTTGCTTTCTGTTTGGTCACCTGAGAATAGTGCGATAGTGCTGGAGTTTTGCCGAAGATTATTTCATTCTTATTCAGAATTAAATGACGTTCGAAGCTATCCTGTTTTTCTACTCGTCTCTTTCGCTTCTGAACTGCAGCTGCTCACATCATTGAAGGTTTGCTGTAACAGCTATCTGGCCAGTGCTGCCCAAGTTAACGCTCCGGTAATGCTATTGTCCCACTTTATCGCTCAGTCTGTGTGCGTGTCACACAGCATAAAACGTATCCTTATGATCGTATTTGACTGTATTAGGCACAGCTTGGCTTCCGATCCATGTGAAACGAAATCCAATTAGACTGAAGCAAACGCGGAAGAATACTCGGCGTAATGTTTACATCAGGTTTATTCTTACGATGAACACAGTATAGCTGTACCCAGCCATGCTCTACTGCGGCTCGGTCTGCTTAAACGGAAAACAAAGAAAATAGAACATCCACAGTCGTTCCGCCACCCAGTTACGGCGGTGGCATCGGTTCCTCTCCTCCCTCCAAGGCGACCTCGTCCCCATTCCCCACCACACCCGCCCTGAATCCAACAGCACTCCTGATGTCATCCTCTCCTCCCCTAACCTCCTTGGCCACATAGCGGTTGATGTCCTTGACCCTATTGGTAGTGAGCATCTCCCTGACCTCCTCACCGTTTCAGACGGTCGTCGCCCACGTCCCGATCCTCGTAACGACCCTCCCCCGAAGCACGTCCATGATTATTCCCATGCCGACGGGAATGCCTACCGGGATACCCTCTCTACCCAGGTCAATAGCCGCCCCCTCACCTACCGCCACACTGATGATGTTACCCATGCCGCCTCCTTTCTCCAGCGGACCTTGTCTGAGGCCGTGGAGGCCCACGTCCCTTCCATCGCCATCCACCCGCACCATCTCACTTTACTCCCACAGACCGTCCTCCTTCTCCGTGAATTCCGCCGTCTCTACCGTGCCTTCCTTCACAAGCGTGACCTGGACACACCACGACGCCACCGGCAACTACAACGACACATCAGAAACTTCCTCGCGGCTAAGAAACGCCGGGACTGGTGACAGACATGCACCCGTCTTAATGCTACACTTAATATCAACTCGTCCAAGTACTTGTCAGCCTTCCGACGCCTTACCGGCTCTAAACCCCCCCTTTTTACTACCCTCTCCTTCATGATGACCAACCCTTCCCTGACAATCTTAGTAAGGCCAATCACTTTGCCTACTACTTTTCCGACATCTTTACACTCCCTGAGAATCCCCAGTTCTATTACACTCCCTGAGAATCCCCAGTTCTATTACTCCCTCTTCCCGGATGTCCGCGATCGAACTGACACCTCTGTTGCTCCCCTCGCCTCTGTCTTCCAGTAGTTGGACAACATTGCACACAACGAACTTAATGCCCCCATCACCTCTCAGGATATCATCACTCCACTCCACACAAAACGCAACACTGCTCTCGGTCACGATCATGTTACCTATCGCCACCTCCGTGAAGCTCCTGCCTCCTTCCACTCCACCCTGGCTGGGCTATAAAATGTGGTCCTGTCCACCGGATACTACCCCGATCTGTGGGAAACCTCCCATATCCTGATGTTCATTAAACAAGAGAAACCACCATCCTATCAGCCTTACCTTGGTCTTCATCAATGTCCTGGAATCCATCCTCACCCGCCACATCCACCTCCATATCCACCAGCACCGACTCCTTCCCACTACCCAGTGTGGCTTTCGACCATCCTTCTCTGTCGATGATCTTCTCCTTCACCTCACTCATCTCCTCTCCGAACAGCTCAACTCCCGTCGATCTGCCATCTTCCTCTCCCTCAATCTTGAGCGTGCTTACGACCATGTATGGCATTCCAGTCTACTCTTCAAGCTCAAAACCTTCGCCCTTCCTATCAACTACGTCCGTCTGATCGGGTCCTTTCTTTCCCAACGTCCTACCTACGACACCATCCATAACACAGATTCGTACATCTTCTACCCCTCCGCCAGTGTGCCCCAAGGTTCTGTCCTCTACCCTCTTCTGTATACGGCGGACATGCCGCCGCCTTCACCCTCCGTCCACCTTCTCCAGTATGCCGATGACACAGCATTTCTTGCCGCCGCCCCCACCCTGCAACGATGCCAACACCTTCCCCAATCCCATCTTGACCGGTTCACCGCTTGGTGCAACCAGTGGATGCTTAAGGTCAACCTTTCTAACACCCAGACGATCATTGTAGGCAAAACTACTCCATCCTTCCATCTCCTCGAATTCTACATCGCCACTTATGGACGTCCTATCGCCATCACCCCCATCCTCAAGCACCTTGGCGTCACCCTTGACCGTCGCCTCTCCTGCACCCCCTGTCACCAGACAATCCAAACCAAGGCACAGTCCCAACTCCGTCTCCTCAAGCTCCTTTCTGGCTGCACATCGGGTCTGTACGCCTCCACCATCTTCCACACCTATAAATCCCTCATCTGCCCTATCCTCTACTACACCACCCTGCCTGGATCTCTGCCCTCCTACCTTTTACAAATCCCTTCAAATCCTAGAATGAATTGCCCTCCGTCTCGCATATCACATCCGTCTCCCCTCCCCCATGTAATTCTGTATGACCTTATTCCGTTCCCGCACCTTCTGCGGATCCTCTACACCTCCCGTAAACTTGATCCACCACACCCGCTTGTCTCTCCCATCCTCTCCCACCCCCGACCACTGCTGCACCTGTATTCCCGTATTCCTCTGTCCCACTTGCTCTCCATCGCTCCATTCTCCATACCCTCTCCCAAGGTGGCTTCCACCAGCTCCCCCTCCCTGTTGATGCCCTCATCCCCTCCATCTACCTCTCCTAAAAACTTTGATCCTCCTCTTACACCTCTTATGTTTTTTCCTTAGGGCACCCTCTCTCCCTTCTCTCCCTCCACCCTTCCTCCCCCCTCCTTCTCCACTCTCCCTCCTCCCCCAACTTTTTCCCCATTTGGCAAGTCCCCAGACTCACACACGTCACGTGAACATTCGCGCGCCGGAGATCGTCATCATCGGTTTTGTGTGTGTGCCGTCGTGTTTGTGCTTCAGTGTTTTTCGCCGCCCACGCTCCATCCTTCACGTGAGTCATCTCAACCATCAGTGTTCGTGTACAGTGCTGACAGTTTTTATGTTTTTTCTACCCCTGTGAATGGCTTCGTGTTTTTTCATTACTGTGTCTACTCTAGGAGACGAGATACTGGCAGAAGTAAAGCTGTGAGGACTGGGCGTGAGTCGTGCTTCGGTAGCTCAGATGGTACAGCACTTGCCCGCGAAAGGCAAAGGTCCCGAGTTCGAGTCTCGGTCAGGCACACAGCTTTAATCTGCCAGGAAGTTTCACTGTCTCCACCGTTTTTTGTCCATCGTTGTTGTTGTTGTTGTGGTCTTCAGTTCAGAGACTGGTTTGATGCAGCTCTCCATGCTACTCTATCCTGTGCAAGCTTCTTCATCTCCCAGTACCTACTGCAACCTACATCCTTCTGAATCTGCTTAGTGTATTCATCTCTTGGTCTCCCTCTACGAGTCTTACCCTCCACGCTGCCCCCCAATGCTAAATTTCTGATCCCTTGATGCCTCAAAACATGTCCTACCAACCGATCCATTCTTCTAGTCAAGTTGTGCCACAAACACCTCTTCTCCCCAATTCTATTCAATACCTCCTCATTAGTTATGTGATCTACCCATCTAATCTTGATCATTCTTCTGTAACACCACATTTCGAAAGCTTCTGTTCTCTTCCTGTCCAAACTATTTATCGTCCATGTTTCACTTCCATACATGGCTACACTCCATACAAATACTTTCAGAAACGACTTCCTAACACTTAACCCTATACTCGATGTTAACAAATTTCTCTTCTTCAGAAACGCTTTCCTTGCCATTGCCAGTCTACACTTTTTATCCTCTTTACTTCGGCCATCATCAGTTATTTTACTCCCTAAATAGCAAAACTCCCTTACTATTTTAAGTGTCTCATTTCCTAATCTAATTCCCTCAGCATCACCCGATTTAATTTGACTACATTCCATTATCCTCGTTTTGCTTTTGTTGATGTTCATCTTATATCCTTCTTTCAAGACACTATCCATTCCGTTCAACTGCTCTTCCAAGTCCTTTGCTGTCTCTGTCAGAATTACAATGTCATCGGCGAACCTCAAAGTTTTTATTTCTTCTCCATGAATATTAATACCTACTCGAAATTTATCTTTTGTTTCCTTTACTGCTTGCTCAGTATACAGATTTAATAACATCGGGGAGAGACTACAACCCTGTCTCACTCCCTTCCCAACCCCTGCTTCCCTTTCATGTCCCTCGACTCTTATAACTGCCATCTGGCTTCTGTACAAATTGTAAATAGCCTTTCGCTCCCTGTATTTTACCCCTGCCACCTTCAGAATTTGAAAGAGAGTATTCCAGTCAACATTGTCAAAAGCTTTCTCCAAGTCTACAAATACTAGAAACATAGGTTTGCCTTTTCTTAATCTTTGTAAGAATAGTATTGCCTCACATGTTCCAACATTTCTACGAAATCCAAACTGATCTTCCCCGAGGTCGGCTTCTACCAGTTTCTCCATTCGTCTGTAAAGAATTCGTGTTAGTACACTCCTGGAAATTGAAATAAGAACACCGTGAATTCATTGTCCCAGGAAGGGGAAACTTTATTGACACGTTCCTGGGGTCAGATACATCACATGATCACACTGACAGAACCACAGGCACATAGACACAGGCAACAGAGCATGCACAATGTCGGCACTAGTACAGTGTATATCCACCTTTCGCAGCAATGCAGGCTGCTATTCTCCCATGGAGACGATCGTAGAGATGCTGGATGTAGTCCTGTAGAACGGCTTGCCATGCCATTTCCACCTGGCGCCTCAGTTGCACCAGCGTTCGTGCTGGACGTGCAGACCGCCTAAGACGACGCTTCATCCAGTCCCAAACATGCTCAATGGGGGACAGATCCGGAGATCTTGCTGGCCAGGGTAGTTGACTTACACCTTCTGGAGCACGTTGGGTGGCACGGGATACATGCGGACGTGCATTGTCCTGTTGGAACAGCAAGTTCCCTTGCCGGTCTAGGAATGGTAGAACGATGGGTTCGATGACGGTTTGGATGTACCGTGCACTATTCAGTGTCCCCTCGACGATCACCAGAGGTGTACGGCTAGTGTAGGAGATCGCTCCCCACACCATGATGCCGGGTGTTGGCCCTGTGTGCCTCGGTCGTATGCAGTCCTGATTGTGGCGCTCACCTGCACGGCGCCAAACACGCATACGACCATCATTGGCACCAAGGCAGAAGCGACTCTCATCGCTAAATACGACACGTCTCCATTCGTCCCTCCATTCACGCCTGTCGCGACACCACTGGAGGCGGGCTGCACGATGTTGGGGCGTGAGCGGAAGACGGCCTAACAGTGTGCGGGACCGTAACCCAGCTTCATGGAGACGGTTGCGAATGGTCCTCGCCGATACCCCAGGAGCAACAGTGTCCCTAATTTGCTGGGAAGTGGCGGTGCGGTCCCCTACGGCACTGCGTAGGATCCTACGGTCTTGGCGTGCATCCGTGCGTCGCTGCGGTCCGGTCCCAGGTCGACGGGCACGTGCACCTTCCGCCGACCACTGGCGACAACATCGATGTACTATGGAGACCTCACGCCCCACGTGTTGAGCAATTCGGCGGTACGTCCACCCGGCCTCCCGCATGCCCACTATACGCCCTCGCTCAAAGTCCGTCAACTGCACATACGGTTCACGTCCGCGCTGTCGCGGCATGCTACCAGTGTTAAAGACTGCGTTGGAACTCCGTATGCCACGGCAAACTGGCTGACACTGACGGCGGCGGTGCACAAATGCTGCGCAGCTAGCGCCATTTGACGGCCAACACCGCGGTTCCTGGTGTGTCCGCTGTGCCGTGCGTGTGATCATTGCTTGTACAGCCCTCTCGCAGTGTCCGGAGCAAGTATGGTGGGTCTGACACACCGGTGTCAATGTGTTCTTTTTTCCATTTCCAGGAGTGTATTTTGCAGCTGTGACTTATTAAACTGATAGTTCTGTAATTTTCACATCTGTCAACACCTGCTTTCTTTGGGATTGGAATTATTCTTTTCTTCGTGAAGTCTGAGGGTATTTCGCCTGTCTCATACATCTTGCTCCCCAGATGGTAGAGTTTTGTCATGACTGGCTCTCCCAAGGCTGTCAGTAGTTCCAATGGAATGTTGTCTACTCCGGGGGCCTTGTTTCGACTAAGGTCTTTCAGTGCTCTGTCGAACACTTCACGCAGTATCTTATCTCCCATTTCGTCTTCATCTACATCCTCTTCCATTTCCATAATATTGTCCTCAAGTACATCGCCCTTGTATAAACCCTCTATATACTCCTTCCACCTTTCTGCCTTCCCTTCTTTGTTTAGAAATGGGTTTCCGTCTGAGCTCTTAATATTCATACAAGTGGTTCTCTTCTCTCCAAAGGTCTCTTTAATTTTCCTGTAGGCAGTATCTATATTACACCTCGTGAGATAAGCCTCTACATCCTTACATTTGTCCTCTAGCCATCCCTGCGTAGCCATTTTACACTTCCTGTCGATCTCATTTTTGAGACGTTTATATTTTCTACTTTCATCAATTAAATTCAATATTTCTTCTGTTACCCAAGGATTTCTATTAGCCATCGTCTTTTTCCTACTTGATCCTCTGCTGCCTTCACTACTTCATCCCTCAGAGCTACCCATTCTTCTTCTACTGTAATTCTTTCCCCCATTCTTGTCAAATGTTCCCTTATGCTCTCCCTGAAACTCTCTACAACCTCTGGTTTAGTCAGTTTATCCAGGTCTCATCTCCTTAAATTAGCACCTTTTTGTAGTTTCTTCAGTTTTCATCTACAGTTCATAACCAATAGATTGTGGTCAGGGTCCACATCGGCCCCTGGAAATGTCTCACAATTATAAGACCTGGTCCCTAAGTCACTGTCTTACCATTATATAGTCTATCTGTTACCTTCTAGTATCTCCAGGATTCTTCCATGTATACAACCTTCTTTTATGATTCTTGAACCAAGTGTTAGCTATGATTATCTGTGCAAAATTCTACCAGATGGCTTCCTCTTTCATTTCTTCCACCCAATCCATACTATACTCCCCTACTATGTTTCCATCTCTCCCTTTTCCTACTGATGAATTCCAGTCACCCATGACTATTAAATTTTCATCTCCCTTCACTACCTGAATAATTTCTTTTATCTCATCATACAATTCATCAATTTCTTCATCATCTGCAGAGCTAGTTGGCATATAAACTTGTACTACTGTAGTAGGTGTGGGCTTCATATCTATCTTGGCCACAATAATGCGTTCACTATGGTGTCTTTAGTAGCTTACCCGCACACCTATTTTTTTATTCATTATTAAACCTACTCCTGCATTACCCCTATTTGATTTTGCGTTTATAACCCTGTATTCACCTTACCAAAAGTCTTGTTCCTCCTGCCACTGAACTTCACTAATTCCCACTATATCAAATTTTAACCTATCCATTGCCCTTTTTAAATTTTCTAAGCTACCTGCCCGATTAAGGGATCTGACATTCCATGCTCCGATCCGTAGAACGCCAGTTTTCTTTCTCCTGATAACGACATCCTCTTGAGTAGTCCCCGTCCGGAGATCCGAATGGGGGACTATTTTACCTCTGGAATATTTTATCAAAGAGGACGTCGTCATCATTTAATCATACAGTAAAGCTCCATGCCCTCGGGAAAAATTACGGCTGTAGTTTCCCCTTGCTTTCAGCTGTTCGCAGTACCAGCACAGCAAGGCCGCTTTGGTTATTGTTACAAGGCCAGATCAGTCAATCATCCAGACTGTTGCCCCTGCAACTACTGAAAAGGCTGCTGCCCCTCTTCAGGAACCACACGTTTGTCTGGCCTCTCAACAGATACCCCGCCGTTGTGGTTGCACCTACAGTATGGCCATCTGTATGGCTGAGGCAAGCAAGCCTCCCCACCAACGGCAAGGTCCATGATTCATGAGGGGGGGGGGAGGGTGTCCACCGTTATATTATTCTGTGTCTTCATTGTTTCTTTTTGTACTGCCTGTGGCTGAAGAGCAGCGTAATGTTGCCGCTGCCAGCCCACCTTTTGTATAAGGTGTAAAATCACAATAAGATAAAAAAAAAGAAGTAGAATGCACACGCTTCTTAAATGTATGTCTCTGTCTATCTCCCCCTCCCCCTCCCCCTTTATGTGTCGCTCTTATTTCCCCTCTCTCAGTTCATCAACCTCTCTGTCCATCGTCTCCTTCCCCCTCTCACTCCATCTCTTCCCTCCGCCTGTATCTTTCCATCTCCCTTGTCTAATCATCATCATCATCATTTAAGATTGATTATGCCTTTCAGCGTTCAGTCTGGAGCACAGCCCCCTCATAAATATGCTCCATGATCCCCTATTCAGTGCTAACATTGGTGCCTCGTCTGATGTTAAACCTACTACTTCAAAATCATTCTTAACCGAATCCAGGTTCCTTCTCCTTAGTCTGCCCCGACTCCTCCTACCCTCTACTGCTGAACCCATGAGTCTCTTGGGTAACCTTGCTTCTCCCATGCGTGTAACATGACCCCACCGTCTAAGTCTGTTCGCCCTGACAGCTAGATCTATAGAGTTCATTCCCAGTTTTTCTTTGATTTCCTCATTGTGGACATCCCTCCTGCCATTGTTCCCATCTACTACTACCTGCAATCATCGTAGCTACTTTCATATCCGTAACATCAGCCTTGTTGCTAAGTTAATCTGGACCCACCCAGCTTTCGCTCCCATACAACAAAGTTGGTCGAAAGATTGAACGGTGCACAGATAACTTAGTCTTGGTAATGACTTCCTTCTTGCAGAAGAGAGTAGATCGTAGCTGAACGCTCACTGCATTAGCTTTGCTACACCTCGCTTCCAGTTCTTACACTACGTTGCTATCCTGTGACAATATGCATCCTACGTACTTGAAACCGTCCACCTGTTCTAACTTTGTTCCTCCTATTTGGCACTCGATCCATTTATATTACTTTGCTAACTTTCAATCGAATCTGCCATCACAACTAAGTCATCGGCATATGCAAAACTGATTATTTTGTGTTCACATATCTTAATCTTGCCCAGCCAGTCTATTGTTTTCAACATATGATCCATAAATAAAATGAACAACAATGGAGACAGTGTCGTACACCTGAAACTACTCTGAACCATGAACTCAATTTACCGTCAACTTTAACTGCTGCCCGACGATCCATGTAAAGACCTTTAATTGCTAGCAAAAGTTTGCCTCCTATTCCATAATCTCGTAGAACAGACAATAACTTCCTCCTAGGAACCCGGTATATGCCTTTTCTAGATCTATAAAGCATAGATACAATTCCCTGTTCCACCCATAACACGTCTCCAATATTTGCCGTAAGCTAAAGATCTGGTCCTGACAACCTCTAAGAGGCCTAAACCCACGTTGATTTTCATCCAATTGGTCCTCAACTAATACTCGCACTTTCCTTTTAACAATACCTGAGAAGATTTTACCCACAACGCTGATTAAAGAGATACCTCTGTAGTTGTTACAATCTTTTCTGTTTCCTTGTTTAAAGATTGATGTGATTACTGCTTTTGTCCAGTCTGATGGAACCTGTCCCGACTCCCAGGCCATTTCAATCATCCTGTGTAGCCATTTCAGACCTGACATACCACTGTATTTGATGACTTCTGACTTAATTTCATCCACCCCAGCTGCTTTATTGCACTGTAATGTATTGACCATTTTCTCCACTTCCTCAAATGTGATCCTATTTCCATCATCATTCCTATCCCATTCTACCTCGTAATCTGAAACATTACTGATCGTATTTTCACCTACATTGACCAACTCTTCAAAATATTCCCTACATCTGCCCAAGGCATCTACAGGATTCACCAGAAATATTCCTGACCTGTCCAAAATATTTGTCATTTCCTTCTTACCTCCCTTTCGAAGACTGCTAATTACACTCCAGAATGGTTTTCCAGCAGCTTGACCCATTGTCTACAACCTGTTTCCAAAGTCTTCCCAAGATTTCTTCTTGGATGTTGCAATTACCTGTTTGGCTTCGTTTCTGTCTTCAACATAACTTTATCTCTCTACCTGAGCTCTTGTATGTAGCCATTTTTGATACGCCTTCTTTTTCCTTTTACAGGCTGCCTTGACTGTGTCATTCCACCAAGCTGTTTGCCTCATCCTACTTTTACTCACTACTGTTCCAAGATATTCTTTAGCCACTTCTAGTACTGTGTCCCTGTACGTTGTCCATTCCTTTTCCAATGACTGTAATTGACTACATTCAACTAACTGGTACCTTTCTGAGATCGTTGTTATGTACTTGTGCCTGATTTCCTTATCTGAAGTTTCTCCACTTTTATCCTCCTACATATGGACCTGACCTCGTGCACTTTCGACCTCACAATCCCAATTTCACTGCAGATTAAATAATGATCAGTGTCATCAAAGAATCCCCTGAATACACGTGTGTCCCTCACAGCCTTCCTGAATTCCTGATCTGTTATTATATAGTCAATGGCATATCTGGTTCCCCTGCCTTCCCAAGTATACCGGTGAATGTTCTTATGTTTAAAAAAGGAGTTTGTGATTACTAAGCCCATACTGGCACAGAAATCCAAGAGTTGTTTCCCGTTCCTGTTGGCCTCCATATCCTCTCCAAATTTACCCATAACCTTTTCATACCCTTCTGTTCGATTTCCAATCCTGGCGTTAAAATCACCCATGAGCAGAACACTGTCCTTGTCCTTTACTCTAACAACTACATCACTGAGTGCCTCATAAATACTATCCATCTTATCTTGATCTGTCCCTTCACAATGCGAATATACTGACATAATCCTAATTTTCTTGCTAGAAACTGTCAAATCTATCCACATCAGTCGTTCGTTTACATACCTTATTGCAACTACGCTGGGTTCCATTTCTTTCCTGATGTAAAGCCCTACACCCCATTGTGCTATTCCTGCCTTGATTCCTGACAGGTAGGCCTTGTATTTTCCCACTTCCTCTTCTTTCTCACCCCTTACCCGAATGTCACTAACAGCTAAAACGTCCAGCCCCATCTTACTTGCAGCCACTGCCAGCTCTACCTGCTTCCCAGAGTGGCCCCCATTGATATTAATAGCTCCCCATCTCATTATCATTTCTTTGCCAAGTCGTACCTTAGAAGTCCCTAGTTTGTCAGTTAGAGGTGGGACTCCGTCACTTCCAAAGGTCCGAGACATTTTGCTCTGATAGTTGCCAGCATCATATTTAAAGTACCAGGGAAGGAGGTTGCTAGCCTTACTTGCCCCGAGTCCCATTGCGTTTTACCCCTAACGGCTGAGGGACTAACCGGTGGATTTGGTAGTCTTTGCCGTATGAGAACAAAGGTGACCAATACTCAGAATATGTCCGAGATGCCCAGCCTTATTCCAAAGTAACTGGTATCCTGACTGTCGGGACCACTTACTTGGCCACTCATACGTTGCCCGTGGTTCATGAACTAGGACATGACTAGAGGAACCCACACCATGAACCACATCCCTTGTCTAAATCTCAAAGAAATGGGCCAAAACCTTAGGATATACACGATTTTGAACAACAAAGCATTTACAATTTTGTTTATATTGATTGTGTTCTACGCTTTATTTTAATTTAAACACCACGTGTTTCGAGCATATGCTGCTCGTCCTCAGTCGTGTATCTGCACAGAGATACAGATTATGAAATCCTAAAAGTCTTAACTAATCTAAATTACCGCACAGCTGGAAATGGCGTGGCGTGGATTAGATGGTGAGGGTGGGGCGGAGATGTATGGTGTCACGAACAGAGGGTCACCTGTCATAATTCGACGTGCAGTGGTATCTGCTGTTATTATTTTGTTGGTGGAGATCAGCAATATGTCTCTCGTAATGTATGAACGAGGACCAGCTACTTGGATTACTAACAATCTTTTCTAGTTTCTGTCACACTTAGATTCCAAAATTTTTGTTTGTGGTGGCTCCTTTAGGACTACATTATTCAGCCTCCAACTAACGGAGGATTTTGTTTGGGAAAGGACAATGTAATCAGAAACTAGTTACCACAAATAACATTTTCTGTTTGCGACTGTAGCAGAAAGTGGAAGAAAATAAAATTTACAGGTATCTCGTTGTCTTTTGAGTTGGGCTACACAGTGATTCTGTCGTTCCATAGCTTCATTCGCAAGTAATTCCTTCCGGCACGGTACGGTTGTGTAACATTACTCACACTGGCTTCGACGTATTTCACGTTACAGGTTTTTATTCGGGAGTCAACATCACACATTTACATCAACACAAGGAGCGTTTGCAGTGTGTCTCGATATCGACTATCAGAATATTTTTTGAATAGCATTTGCGTGACGCACTGGCTGCAGTAATTTTCTACAGCATATTGTGAGAGATATCATTATAGCTTACTGAATGAAACGAAACTTATCCCAAGTAACGTCAATAAGCAGAAGAAAAACACTGTTTTAAGACTCACTTTGTCTAAGAAAATAGATTGTTGGACAACACGGTGTCGAGAAGAGACTTATGAGGAAAGCTAGTCCACGAGTACTAGTAACAGGGACTCCCCAATAAGTGCTCCAAGGAATTCCAATACTCTTTTTTGCAGACGTAGGTCCTGAGGATGGCGGTAATATGGTGCAGAAACTAGTCTAGTGAGACAATAAAGACATTCTCAAGATACAACTGGGGTGGTACTTTTTCTTATACAATTTTTGATACCTTTAGGCCGTTACTCCTTGCCACTCAGAGATAGAGCATTTGGTGCACCATGCCGCCATCTCCAGCAGTCAGCGAGGAGTAGCTGAAGATCATAAAACCTTGATCTAACGAGTCACCATTTTTAGAAAAAAAATTATTTTTTTAGCTCATGACTGCATTGATTCAATCTTTAATGCTTTATTTTGGACTGGCACCAAATGAGAATACGTCTGATGTTGCTAAAAGTCACTCGTTTTCAATATTTAAAATGTGGGTGTTGCAAATCTAGCGTGGCCCTACTGTAATTGAAAATGTCGTGGCCGCACATTTTTCGCAGTTCATCCATGAAGATAGTTGTAATGCTCTAATTACAGGTAAAACAAGATGTAAGTTCACAATGATCGACAATTCATACCTGGTCACAGGGCAGTGATGTAGGGGTAATAAAGTGGACACGACAGCTATTTCATACACACACAAATTGGCAAAGCTTGTGGCAGGCTGACTCGAAATACACTCCAAAAAAGACAGTGGGAGAGAGAGAGAGACGAGAGAGAGAGAGAGAGAGAGAGAGAGAGAGAGAGAGAGAGAGAGTGAGTGATGTAGTTTGCTCTGTAGATGACACAGGAACTAGCAGGGGATATTTAAACAACTAAAGCGCTCTTTCGGAAAGTTTGTTTGGCGTAAACAGAGGAACTGGCATGGGACATTTAAGCAAGTGCGGCGCTTTTTCGTCCCTCCACGGACTCTAAACTGCCCCAACCTTCCAAGCGCACTGTCTTGCGGTGCATTTCATGAACTGTTTCAGGAGGTATTAAAACTGATGCGGATTATCATATCTTGAATATGTCACAAATATTGCTTCAGAAGATGTGCCAAAGGAAATATTAATTACATCGTTAATATAGGTGCTTAAACAGTTCGCTGCAAAGTGACACACACGCACACAAGCACACACACACACGCACACACACACACGCACACACACACACACACACACACACACACACACACACACACACACACACACACACAAATACAACTTAAAACTACTCTAAAAAAAAAGTAACACTACACAGTAGTCTGCGTGCATAAAAAATTTTATGTTTTTGATGAGAAACTGCATTAATAATTCAAACCTATTATCATTGGCTCTGAGCACTATGGGACTTAACGTCTGAATTCATCAGTCCCCCAGAACTTATAAATATTTAAGCCCAACTTACCTAAGGACATCACACACATCCATGCTTGAGGCTGGATTCGAACCTGCGACCGTAGCGGTCTCGCGGTTCCAGACTGAAGCGCCTAGAACTGCTTGGCCACACCGACCCTATTATTATTTGATATCACCATTGGAAGAAGTGATGTGTGTAATGATAGTCGGAATTTCAAATTTGGACGTGAATTTATACCGTCACAGCTATGGAGCTCCCGACCGCTACAGGTCTGCTAAGTGTATTTTCTTTTTTAAAAGTACTACAGAACTTCTAATTTGACTGGGTCGAACTGTTACACCAGGACGAACAAGGAAGGAGGAAAGTGCCTACTGCATGATTTTATAGTAACAATAACTAATACCCCTGCAATGTATTGAGAAGTACGATCCATTCACGAACAGATGCTTGAGATCGTTGAAAGCACTTTCATAATCCTCGTACTCATCTTCTGGACGTCCACACCCAGCGCATTGTGCCGCAGTACGGCGCTTATGCTCGGAGACCGGAGAAAACTACCCACAGCACATACGCAGCCCGTGGCAGCAGCCATGGAAGCGCGTGTCAGGAAGATATTCGCCAGCCGTAGAAGTTCCTCCACAGGAGAACTTGAGTGGTGGGAATTCGAATGCTACCCCAGCGCCAACACCCGTCATATTGAATCTTCTGTAATTGCCACTGAATATAATAGTAACAGATGCAGTCCCGAAGGCGGCTCAACGCAAACTGAGAATCATTGGATTAATCACTCATCCAGAGGGAGGAGCGAGAGGAACTGTCATAAGCCGCGGCAGACCGGAAACTTTCCCGGACTCTCCGAACTTGTTTACAAAGGATGGGTCAGCCCCAGTCCAGATCAAAGGCGTTTCCTGAGATACTGTTTCGGGCCCCGACCTGGTTGTTTGCTGCTGCGCCATCTCCAGAATCACGATAATGTTGCGAAACAGGCACTTATTTATCAGTGTAATTACTTCTAAATATTACGACTGCTGTTGCAGTCTGACACAGAGCTATGTACTGGAAATGTCCCCTCTTGAGAGCTTTGGTTCTAGAACAAATCAAATGTTCACTTTCAATAACCCCAGCGCGCATTGTTTTCAACATGATATTTCTCTCATACTGTTATGGCTATCGATGTGTTGAATCTATAATACTCTTACTAGTGGACAAAGCCATTTGCTTTGCACATGCTGGAATATAAGTTAATTTAAGTAACTGTTCTGTATTAAGTCTAAGAACATTTTAAGTTTCTATTGCTAAGCACCGCACCTGTTTAACACTTGGAGAAGGTGGAGAGCCCGTTAGAGCATTACACAAAGATTTTGTTTGTTATTTGTGTGAGAAACGGCGACTTACTGATACACACTTGTTTAGAGCCTATGACGTGCATGCGGGAGCTGAATTTTCAAAAACGAATACCGTTTTGTGCGGAAACCTCCTACGGGCTTCAATGCAAAGAATACTTTACCCCAAGCCTAGAATATACCTGCTTGTCACTTTCAGAGCACCATCTGTATGTAAATGGATAATCACTATGAATCCATCGTCATTCAGTTATTCAACTTCAAGAGTGTGCAGGATATCTAATGGTGAAATTGAGGACTGGTAATGAATATACTGTATGATATATCATTATGCTTTAGTTATCGGTATTAAAGGGGAGTAGTGACGGCACAACCCTACTTATTCAATAACAGAGGTGTACCCATTCATTAGAAAAAAAATATTCTTGGGCTCTTACTTTCTCAATATGTCACGACTGTTAGCATTGAAAACTAGGAATTTTTAATTAATTTTTTGGCTCATTCGTAACTGGATCGAGGCTGTATAATAATAATAATATTAACATTCATTAATATAATTCATTGTATAAATTCTCAGCGCTTGAGCATGGCATTTTTGTTAAAGGTTCGTTCATGTATTTATGACAGTGTTTCGTTTCTCTGTGTTTTCACTAAATTCGGACCTCGTAATACGACAGCATCGGGAAACGACGGTGTGTCGAGCTGGACGACTTTTTGCTGAAAAGTACGGAACCTTTCGAAATGCCAAGTCACCCAACAATCTTATAATGACTAAAGACTCAGAACACAGCATACATAGGCTGTTAATAACAGTGTATCCTGAAATAAAAACTTAATTTAAAATTACACTTACATTGTGTGATTACTGGTGCCGTTTGATTGCGACTCGTGAATAAAATAATGAAATAATTGTAGTATTAATGGCTTCGTGCCATATACGTCCGATCTGGACAAGAGCCAGAAAACAAAAGACGAATCTTAGTCTAATGATATGATGATCAAAAATCTTCAAATTTTCCATCGTCTGCAGCCAATTTTTATACAGCCTTGGACCATATGTATGGCGCACATTATTTCTTTTTTTCTTTTTTTACTTATAATTACGTTTTCTGTTAAGGAAAGTTCAGCATGGAAATGTACCTTTAAAGATTCGCTGGGAAAAGAGAAAGTTACTGCTTACAAAGTGTTTGACCGGGTGAAATCAAAAAATGTGTGTAATATGCTGTTGGATATTTACATGAAACTGACTGACAGCCATCGCCACGTGAACGATTTTGATTACTACATGTTCCCTACAAAACTAGTGCCTACACTATGTGATATATGTCGCACAGATTTTATTTTCTACCTGACTTGTTTAAAAGGGATGCATTCATTCCAAAGTATGAGCCTTGCTTAAAGCAATATGACTCCAATGCACGATGCCAGATTGATGGAGCACCATGAATAAAGATGTATTGTGTTGTAGTTGAAAAAAATAATAAAAATAGTAATGTCATTCCATAGCCAAGTAAAATGCTGTTACTTTTTTAATGAAATATTGCCTTACTCCATGGTTTTTAAGATAATGAGCTTAGACAGGTCATATTTAGAGATGTGGTATACACAGAATACACTGTTAATTGTACCATTGTATTCTGTGTACCAGTACCAGTGTATTCTGTGTATTCTCAGCAGACATTGCATCACCGAAGTCTTTCGCGGATGTGAAGTGCACTAAAACACGGAAGAGTAAACAGTGTTTAATACATTCTGCATCTACATCTAGATCCATACTTTCTACCATTAATTCAATGGGATTATCCTGCCATATGCTATAAAGATATCGTGACGTCTCCGATTATTCGAGCATCATATATGTGAAGGGTAAGGAGAAGATCTCATGGATGCGTCGAGTCGTTAAATTTGGTGCTATTGAACATCTGTAATTCTACTGGTGTTCTGCTCTCCATCGGCTCAACAAGAAGAATAAGATGTGTGACAACTGTGTTGCTGGATCTACTTATGAAAATGTAAAACTTCTATGGGAAATAAATGAGTTTTTGTCTCATAATATGTGTACGATATGTCTTCACCCTGTTCACCCTTTGATAGTGTTCAGTTTTGCTTAGATATTTTGTCTGTGGTTCTCCTAGATACAGTTTCATATATTTTTGATATATATCTTTGGAAGCGGACGCCGTCACGTGCCTCCTGCTCCCATCACCCTTTCAGATCATATGTGCACAATTGTGTTGATACATTTTTTGGCAGATTACAGCGACATGGTTAAAATGCAACGGTGGAGGCCTGGCCCACACAAGAGTGGAAGTTTCAGAGAGTGAGCTACAGTCCTTTTTAGTTAGTATTTCTTCAGAAATTGCGATGTGTGGCATTTCGTTTCAAATTCTCTGACAATGGTGGTCTTCAGACGACCTCACGGAGATATTATTAATTTGGATATGTTCTACATGCTTTCATAGCACATAAAAATTTAGAAGCATAGTTGAATGATGAATGAATGCAATGGAGCGCATTAAGATTGTTGTTCAACAGTGTTTCTGCATTAGAAGCTTCGACAATCAAAGTAATGCAATTCTGAGTTAGACCTTTACTCTATTTTTTTTTTTTTTTGTACCCGATTTCAGTTTTTGAGGTTAATAGGTGTCCCTCTTTCTAGATACACTGACATGCAGAAACTGAATACCTTCTTGACCAATCAGATGTGGAGGACATTAGCAGTGATGATGACATTGTTGATGAATGCTGGATGCCATTACCTCCGAAGAAAATTGCTGAAAGTAGTAGTTCATTTCATAAATCTGATGACTCGACTAGCAGCCCCTACTTCAGACCAGCAGGTAGAAAATATAAGTGAAAGACCAGAGCAAATACAAAATGAGCAGGTACCAACTGAATCAAACGACAGTGAGAAAACATTTCCGTCGCGAGGCCCTCCCATTCCTGGTATTTTCCAGTAATCGCCAGTGACTAGTATGAACTACTTTCCCTGGCGATTTTTTTGAGCTTGTATCCACATCTACAAACATGTATCATTTATCTAAAGCAGGGCACGTTTGGGAGTTATGCTGCAGGAAGTAAGAAAAGTTTTCGGAGCACTCATTCTAATCGTTAATAGTCGGCAATAGCAAATACCGACGTAAGAGAATGTATTGTCAACGTCAATTTCGCATTCCATCTATATTAGTCAGCATCACAAGGGATCGTTTCTTTTCTGAACGAAAGTCGTTACATATTGACACAAATCGTTTTCCGGAAGAGAACGTGTAGAATGTTCTCCGGGAAGTTCAACCTGCAATAGACTTCGTGAGGAATGCCTGTGTCAAATTGGCTCGCTCCAGTGGAGATCATTATCGATGAGCAGATAATACCTTTTACGGGTCGTTGTTCCTTGAAGCAATATGTACCAAACAAAGCACGCCTAAAGAGTTTACAAAATTTTCTTTTAGCAATGAGCAAAGGATTAGTCCTAGATTTTGAGATTTACCAGGGAAAATCAACACCTGTGCTAGAAAGGGATTATGGCCTAGGGCCTAGTATTGTGCTTCAACTGACATAAACACTAGAGAGAGATTGTCGTCTGTTCTTTGAAAAATGTTTTAAAAACCATTTCGCTGTTGGAAGCCATGCGAGAGAAAGGAATGTATGGAACAGGAACAATCGTGCGTAATAGAATTAGAGATGTGCAGCTGACTCATAGGAGAAGAAACTGAAAAAAGATGACATGGGGGAATTGTGCAGGGATGACAACAATGGTGTTGCCATTCAATGGAAAGACGTAAAAGCAGTGGCATTGGCGTCAAACTGTTTTGGACGTAATCGAGCTACAGATGTAGGACGCCGGAACAAAAATGAAAAAGTATGACAATGTTCCTTGACCATCAGTTATTATAAAGTATAATACGAGCATGAGAGGAGTTGACATTAGCGATCAGATGATGGACGCCTACAGAAAATTTACAAAAACAAGAAAATGGACTCTGATACTCTTTATTCGTTTCACAGACCTTTCTTGCGTCAATTTCTGGACAGAATAGAAGGAAGTTTGTGAAGTTGCTCGAGTACCTGAGAAGAATAAATTAGATCATTTTGGTTTCAGAATGCCTCTTGAAGGATTACTTTTGTGCTCTGCTAAGCGAAGCCCTTCCACAGAAAACCGTAGTAATGGCGCAGCGCAGGTTCCTTAGAAAAAGTACCGACCTTCTGATCAGCCTGTTTTTGGACAGGACGCTCTATGAATACGCACACTGGCCCACAGCTGATTTGTCTAGTGCAAGGTGTTCTACAAATGAAGGTTGTACAAAACAAACAAGAACACGGTGTACTAAATGCAATGTGTATTTGTGTCTTTCAAAAAATTCAAACTTTTTGGTAACATGCCATAGAGAGAAGTGATAACTCTGTAGCATCTAAATATTAATTTACAATTCGTTCAGTAGCAAGTGGGAGCTTTTTCTTGAAAGAAAATGTCTCAAAATTTGAAAATGTATTTTGATTCTACAAACTCTTTCCAGTTAACGTTGTATAACTATGGTGATTTTTGATGATACACTTTTTCTATATTTGAAATTTGAGTTACATATTTCTCAAAAATTTTTACAGATTAAGCCTAACACGCACATTCGTATGGGTCCAAACTTTTGGGGAAAGGGATAAGCCAATTCGTGCTGCACGCTGGGTGTAACCCAATGCTACAATTCTATATTTTTGCTATCTACAATCTTAAACTTCATCTCCTTAATAGCACTCAGCTTCAGAAAAACAATGTCATTGTGTCATGCACATCATATATATATATATATATATATATATATATATATATATATATATATACGCGATTAGGGATAAATAACAACAACAAAGATTTACAGTAAAGAATTTTTTATTTATTCAGCTCATACAGATACAGTTCTTTTCTTCAGACAGAATTCTGTTCTGGAGATTAGAATTCAATTCTTGAGATAAAATTCAGTTCTTGAAGTATAGTTCAGTTCTTTAGATACAGTTCATTTCTTGAGGAACAATGTAGTTCTTGAGGTACTATTTGTTATGTCAGTGCAGAGATACTTTTAACTTACATGCTACAACAATAACCCTTTTCGAGAGTATTTTTTACAATTTTTTTTCCAGTTGCACTGGCTGAGAATCTTTACAATATCCCAGGTATATAAAGCTAGACTAAAAACTAATGCAGAGATACTGTTCTTTTTACTACTACAATTAAATTCCACAGTCACAGTAGATTACTTTTATAATAATTTTTATGGACTGTGTACACTTAGAAACTAATTTCCACAGCCGCAAGAGGAAACGTTTTATAGACTGTGTTCGCTTACAACTACTCTGATTTGGTTGGCTAGTGTCTGGTGAAAACCTTAAAAACTATTCTATTTAGAAGACGCACATAGTGTGTAGCTATATATATTTAAACGGTATACATACATTGTGTATGAATAAATAAATATAGTAATACTTTTCTTGTTTATGCCTTTGTTTACAATTTTAACTTTTTTTTACATTTTTCAGACACATGGTGTACGTATATGTATTTACACATAAATATATAAATTGTTTTTGGTTATTATGCTTCTTTCATCTACTTGGATACTCTGGAAATCACATTTAAATGTCTGGCAGAGGGCACATCGAACCACCATCACAATTCTCTATTATTCCAATCTAGAATAGCCCGCAGAAAAAATAATTTATTTATTTATTTATTTATTTATTTAACCTGGCAAGATTAGGGCCATCAGGCCCTCTCTTACATCTAACCAGGCATTCTACTTATTTTACAGTCATATGTTTCAGTAGGCATGTTAAACTACATCTAATACAAAAAGTGAGATAAACAATTAGAAAGGTACACCTCGAAAAATACATTATTGAAGAGAAAGATTTAAGATAGGAGTGCTGGCAGCAGGGAGTATGAGGGAGACTCATGGTGAAGCGAGGAGAAGAATAGAGAGACATGATGAAACATAATTAAGGAAAATATAAAGGAAAAGGAGACTGCGTGTCTAATAGAGATAGATGAAGAGGAAGGCATCTCAGGAGCAAGATAGGAGACACTAGCTTTGCTATTTGACAGATGAGAGGATTGGCCTTGCACATTAATTTTGTGGAGAATTTTATGCGGATGATAGTAGGAGATGCTTCAACTTCTTCTTAAAAGCAACAGGTGATTGAATTTTCCTCAAGGTAAGGGGCAGTTTGTTCCAGAGGCGGACAGCGGCAACTGAGAAGGAGTTTGCAAAAGTTTTTGTTTTGTGAGTGGGCACAATTAGGATACCAGATAAGAGTGACCTCGTGTTTCGATTATGATGGCATGACAGGATTTTAATCTCTGAAGCTAGGTACTGGGGTGCTTGCGCTATGAGGAGTCGGTGAAGTAGACATAGAGTGTGGTAGTCACGCAGTTTGTCCGGCCGCAGCCACCCTAGTTCGGAGTATGAAGCACTAACATGATCATATCGGCGAATGTTGTAGGTGTAACGCACACAGGCATTCATGGTTAGCTCTAGCCGTCTTTTGTTTTCACTACTCATGCCTTGTTGAATCACATCACAATAGTGGAGGTTCGGTAGTACGAGTGCTTGCACGAGCTGGCGTTTCAAGTCCTGTGGAAAAAATAATCGCCTATATCTTTCCCTACGAGCTCTATTTTCCCTCATTTTATCGTGGTGATCGTTCCGCCCTATATAGGTCGGTGTCAACAAAATATTTTAGCATTCGGAGGAGAAAGTTGGTGATTGGAATTTCGTGAGAAGATTCCGTCGCAACGAAAAACGCTTTTCTTTTAATGATTTCCAGCCCAAATCCTCTATCAATTCTGTGACACTCTCTCCCGTATTTCGCGATAATACAAAACGTTGTGCCTTTCTTTGAACTTTTTCGGTGTACTCTGTCAGTCCTACCTGGTAAGGATCCCACACCGCGCAGCAGTATTCTAAAAGAGAACGGACAAGGGTAGTTTAGGCAGTCTCCTTAGTAGGTCAGTTACATTTTCTAAATGCCCTGCCAATAAAATGCAGCCTTTGGTTAGCCCTCCCCACAACATTTTCTATGTGTTCTTTCCAATTGAAGTTGTTCGTAATGGTAATACCTAGGTATATTACAGAAGAATGCTGAAGATTAGATGGGTAGATCACATAACTAATGAGGAAGTACTGAATATGATTGGGGAGAAGAGAAGTTTGTGGCACAACTTGACCAGAAGAAGGGATCGGTTGGTAGGACATGTTCTGAGGCATTAAGGGATCACCACTTTAGTATTGGAGGGCAGCGTGGAGGGTAAAAATCGTAGAGGGAGACCAAGAGATGAATACACCAAGCAGATTCAGAAGGATGTAGGTTGCAGTAGGTACTGGGAGAAGAAGAAGCTTCAGTCTCAGGACTGAAGACAACAACAACAGGTATTTAGCTGAATTTACGGCTTTTAGATTTGACTGGTTTATCGTGTAACCGAAGTTTAACGAGTTCTTTTAGTACTCATGTGGATGACCACACACTTCTCGTTATTTAGGGTCAAATGCCACTTTTCGCACCATTCAGATATTTTTTCTGAATCGTTTTGCAGTTTGTTTTGATCTTATGATGTCTTTATTAGTCGATAAACGACAAGGTGTGTGTATATACACGTGTACAAAGTACAGATAAATTAATAAATATTTACACAACACACACACACACACACACACACACACACACACACACACGCGCATACATACATACACATAATTCCTTACCCTATAATAAAAAGGTCATACTATTACTCTCTCTCTCTCTATGATTCATTCTCTTCCTTCCAATCACTCAGAGTTCCCAACCCCGTCTCTCACTACAGATGAGCAGAGTGAGTACTGGAGAGTTTCAGTCCAGTCATCACAAAAACTCTCTTATCATTTAGACTGCAGCGCAGTGTACATCTTTTGTCCTCTCGATCGAATACTAGTTTGCATACCTTACGCTGCGGCTGCGGTGCAGCACCGCAAACACCGCTGTAGAGACACCGCAAATAGTTTTCGTGAGAGAGGGCTCTCGAAGCCTTATGACCCACTCACTTAGCCCGCCTCTGGGTGGCGCCTTCCAGTGTGTGACATGCATCAATTTTTGACCGCAGACCTACAGACTCGACAATCGATAATGCATTTGCCGCATCTTTCATAAGGCCGATAACCTTCGTGTTCTGTGGTACAATATCATAAGGTTCATTGGCCACCTCAATGCAGATCTTCACCCAATTTATGAAGGTATCTGTATCCATATAAAGCAATTTAGTATTTGCAGAATGAGTTTTCGCAAAACCATGACGAAAGCGGTACATGTGGAGTTGGGATAGGTCTAGTATGCACATCCATATATAAATATGTTTCGTGAACTCTACTGCTTTCTTCGCTATCTCCGCAGCAACGAAGTTCTTATCGAATATAGTAATCCCCTTAAAATATGGTCTGGCTGCGCGTTTTCCCATTCGATTCTAAGCTGAAATTCATATCGTTCCCCCAAAGTGTGAGACACAGTTGGAGATTACAATAATAAATAATGTATCTCACCTTATCTCCCAGCGTTGTCAACAGTTTTGGGTTGGAGCCTCCTCGCGGAACTAGTTGCTCTGCGCACAGCGGCAAATAGGTATGCGCATCGTGCAAGCTAACAGGGTACACGAGTTCTGCCTCCACCACATATAGCCTCTATCCGAATCAGTCACTATTCCCACCATGATTTTCCCACCAAATTTGATTCCATTTATCCTCGGGCACCCACCAAAACTCACTTTCTGGCAGTGATTTTTATGGTGTGCCCATATAAGTTACTTACATTATGTAACTCGAATCAAGGGATGGGTTGAACCTGTCACCCAACTGTAGGTTATTTTCCTTCGCATAACTGTGGACACATTGGCACAGTCCCCCGCAGATCACTCGCTCATAGAAAAGAAGGAAGTCAGCATCGGTCAATAAGTCGATGCTGCACTTCGTTTACTGGAGCACTGTGCCCCAAGAAATCATAATAAAAGGTGGGATCCAGACAATATGTGGCCATGCATAGATTCCGGAATTTTTTGGTAACATCCGCAAGCAAGTGCACGTCTGTGCCTATGTAAAGATGTACATACTCTCCTAAAGTGTAGAAGTTAAATTCCTGCTAGGCATGCACGGCACTCTCAAACTGTGCATCCATTACGGCATCGCCTGTAAGGTTTGGTGGGGAATGCAGTTATGTTGGGTAGCCTGGTTTAATTTGAGTTTTGCCATACTGTCCACATACTCATATGGGAAAAGCCCCTTCCTCATCCCGGGTTGAAACTTTTCCTCGTCGGGAAATGCAGTTCGCGTGATATACATGTCCCCACGAGGTAGAGTTTCAACATAGTATGTTTCTTGATAACTGGTACTTCAAATTGCATGCATTGTGAGCTGCGCTACAGAACTTCCTGGTAAGATGACAGTGGTCTCTACGAGGAGTTTGCAGTTTTCTACCTAGCAGCAGCCCACAAATATGGCAGCCGCTTTACTGTACAAATCTTCATTCTCCATCGATTTGGTCATGGGAAAGTTGTAGTTGTAAAGCTTATCAGCTTCCCATGGAAGTTTTCGAGCTCATTGAGGAGCAAATCACAGGATTAACCCCTAAATAAGATTTGTAGCGGTTAAGACACTAATCTTAGGATGATACAATTTGATGCGCTGCCGCACATGGAACGTGTTTTCCTATACAGGTGGGCCATAGGGTCCACTTCATAGCGGGTCACGGGAGCGAGGAGGCATTCAAAGTCGGCGTACACTACAATCGGTGAGCAGTTTTAAGCTTTGTGAATTTTTTTCCTCATTAGGCATAACAACACGTACCAGGTCCTTGGAAATGCAGTCTACTAGATGTGCTGCTAATAACTTGTTTCAGGAAAAGGTATTGAGATAGCTTTTTACACTTGTGGTTGCTTAATAAAGAGAACAGAAGTCAGGACGTGCCTTTGATACATGTATAATGTCTTTCTCCTTGTTTTTATCATCGGAGAATAACACCATGTCTACATACAGCTTACGCTCACTGGAAAATTTTGAGAAAATGAAGGCGTCGACGACCATATGTTTAACATGATTCTCTAGCTTGCTTTCCTTGTCAATACCATAAACATGAACCAATATTCCAGTAGTATGGGCCTCAAATTTAGATATGCCATGTATCTTGACAGGCAACTCGTTACCATCAAGTTGTACACTCCAGTGATGTATCTATAGCGTCACTGTATTTACCTGTACGCTCAGGATGATGTCTGTAATTGTAATCTCTCTCGCAAGTCAGGACTGACCATGCAAAACAAGCCTGATCCTTTCTGTTTGCGACATGAATGTATGTCCTCATATTAGGTACACCTTTAGGGAACTGTGTAGAGCTGGACCTTCCCTTTACCGAATTACAGACATGTGTATTGATGTCCAAGTGTAGTACTCAGTTTAGTGTTGTAGCTCGCCCCCTAAGTTCCATTTTGGATAATTGTCCCATTACAGCACTCAATGTGGACTCATGAAACCAATCAGTGGCTGATATACTCTGCGTTATCACACCATTTTTCCCCTCAAAGATAATGAAGGCTTGTCTTTTCAATACCAGTGTTAACATGGAGAGGGGGGGGGGGGGGGCAATGCGTGCGACAGTTCGATATACAGCACTGCACCACATTTAATGGCGAGATATGCGGATCATTTTGACTGCCTTTAGGAAATGTGTTTCTGCGACAAGAAGGCATGCTCTTAGAAATCCGGAAGGATCTTGGTACTGTTCTGCCGGATTCCCTATCCTTGTGAATGAGATTCGCTCCTCAAAGGCATCTGAAATCATTGAGTATCCTCACTGCGGTATGGTGTCACTGACCTGATGTCTTTCACTAAAAGGACAGGAGAGGGAATTGTCGCCAACATCGTTGCTATTACTAATACTATAACTACAACTAGGTGGTGCAGGCAACGGCTTAGCCGCAGTGGATACACCGGTTCCCGTGAGATCACCGAAGTTAGGCGCTGTCGGGTGTGGTCTGCACTTGGTAGCGGCTTCGGTCAAGAACATCTTACTGCTGGGAGAGCGGTGTGTTGACCCCAGGCCCCTCCTATCCGCATACTCCACCGAGGATGACACGGCGGTCGGATGGCCCCGGTAGGCCACTCGAGGCCTGAATACGGAGTACAACTAGGTGTTGAAGCTGTTTACGGTGGTGTGTTGATTGGTATGTCCCATACCTCGCGCGATCGGTGAGCATGAGGTGATGAAAGAGAGGAGGAGGAGATGCTGCGGAGTTGTACCAGTGTGAGAATCCTGCTACTGCATACCTGACCCGCTTTCCAGAGGGAGGGTGGCCCACGGACGCCAGTGCGGAGCTGGTGTGGGGGTGGCGGTGGGGGCGGCGAGGGCGGCGGTGGCGGCTTTCCGTACTGCGACTAGAAGAGCCCTTGATCACGAAGCGTGGCGCACGAGACCCCACCGCGATGTTATAGGCATCGCCACCCCCCCGGTACTCAAGCCACGGCTTATTGTGGAAACTGTCCGGTAGACGCGACAGCTGTAGGAGGGAGAAAGAATAACAAATACAATTAGGTTGTTGTTGTTGTTGTTGTCTTCAGTCCTGAGACTGGTTTGATGCAGCTCTCCATGCTACTCTATCCTGTGCAAGCTGCTTCATCTCCCAGTACCTACTGCAACCTACATCCTTTTGAATCTGCTTAGTGTACTCATCTCTCGGTCTCCCTCTACGATTTTTACCCTGCACGCTGCCCTCCAACGCTAAATTTGTGATCCCTTGATGCCTCAAAACATGTCCTACCAACCGATCCCTTCTTCTAATCAAGTTGTGCCACGAACTTCTCTTCTCCCCAATCCTATTCAATACCTCCTCATTAGTTACGTGATCTATCCACCTTATCTTCAGTATTCTTCTGTAGCACCACATTTCGAAAGCTTCTATTCTCTTCTTGTCCAAACAAGTAATCGTCCATGTTTCACTTCCATACATGGCTACACTCCAAACAAATACTTTCAGAAACGACTTCCTGATACATAAATCTATATTCGATGTTAACAAATTTCTCTTCTTCAGAAACGCTTTCCTTGCCATTGCCAGTCTACATTTTATATCCTCTCTACTTCGCCCATCATCAGTTATTTTACTTCCTAAATAGCAAAACTCCTTTACTACTTTAAGTGTCTCATTTCCTAATCTAATTCCCTCAGCATCACCCGATTTAATTTGACTGCATTCCATTATCCTCGTTTTGCTTTTGTTGATGTTCATCTTATATCCTCCTTTCAAGACACTGTCCATTCCGTTCAACTGCTCTTCCAAGTCCTTTGCCGTCTCTGACAGAATTACAATGTCATCGGCGAACCTCAAAGTTTTACTTCGTCTACATGAATTTTAATACCTACTCCAAATTTTTATTTTGTTGCCTTTACTGCTTGCTCAATATACAGATTGAATAACATCGGGGAGAGGCTACAACCCTGTCTCACTCCTTTCCCAACCACTGCTTCCCTTTCATGCCCCTTGACTTTTATGACTGCCATCTGGTTTCTGTACAAATTGTAAATAGCCTTTCGCTCCCTGTATTTTACCCCTGCCACCTTTAGAATTTGAAAAAGAGTATTCCAGTCAACATTGTCAAAAGCTTTCTCTAAGTCTACAAATGCTAGAAACGTAGGTTTGCCTTTTCTTAATCTTTCTTCTAAGATAAGTCGTAAGGTCAGTATTGCCTCACGTGTTCCAACATTTCGACGGAATCCAAACTGATCCTCCCCGAGGTCCGCATCTACCAGTTTTTCCATTCGTCTGTAAAGAATTCGCGTTAGTATTTTGCAGCTGTGACTTATTAAACTGATAGTTCGGTAATTTTCACATCTGTCAGCACCTGCTTTGTTTGGGATTGGAATTATTATATTCTTCTTGAAGTCTGAGGGTATTTCGCCTGTGTCATACATCTTGCTCACCAGCTGGTAGAGTTTTGTCATGACTGGCTCTCCCAAGGCCGTCAGTAGTTCTAATGGAATGTTGTCTACTCCGGGGGCCTTGTTTCGACTCAGGTCTTTCAGTGCTCTGTCAAACTCTTCACGCAGTATCGTATCTCCCATTTCGTCTTCATCTACATCCTCTTCCATTTCCATAATATTGTCCTCAAGTACATCGCCCTTGTATAAACCTTCTATATACTCCTTCCACCTTTCTGCCTTCCCTTCTTTGCTTAGAACTGGGCTGCCATCTGAGCTCTTGATATTCATACACGTGGTTCTCTTCTCTCCAAAGGTCTCTTTAATTTTCCTGTAGGCATTATCTATCTTACCCCTAGTGAGATAAGCTTCTACATCCTTACATTTGTCCTCTAGCCATCCCTGTTTAGCCATTTTGCACTTCTTGTCGATCTCATTTTTGAGACGTCTGTATTCCTTTTTGCCTGCTTCATTTACTGCATTTTTATATTTTCTCCTCTCATCAATTAAATTCAATATTTCTTCTGTTACCCAAGGATTTCTAGCAGCCCTCTTCTTTTTACCTACTTTATCCTCTGCTGCCTTCACTACTTCATCCCTCATCGCTACCCATTCTTCTTCTACTGTATTTCTTTCCCCTATTCCTGTCAATTGTCCCCTTATGCTCTCCCTGAAACTCTGTACAACCTCTGGTTCTTTCAGTTTATCCAGGTCCCATCTCCTTAATTTCTCACATTTTTGCAGTTTCTTCAGTTTTAATCTACAGGTCATAACCACTAGATTGTGGTCCGAGTCCACATCTGCCCCTGGAAATGTCTTACAACTTAAAACCTGGTTCCTAAATCTCTGTCTTACCATTATATAATCTATTTGATACCTTTTAGTATCTCCAGGGTTCTTCCACGTATACAACCTTCTTTCATGATTCTGAAACCAAGTGTTAGCTATGATTAAGTTGTGCTCCGTGCAAAATTCTACTAGGCGGCTTCCTCTTTCATTTCTTAGCCCCAATCCATATTCACCTACTATGTTACCTTCTCTCCCTTTTCCTACACTCGAATTCCAGTCACCCATTACTATTAAATTTTTGTCACCCTTCAATATCTGAACAATTTCTTTTATTTCGTCGTACTTTTCTTCAATTTCTTCATGATCAGCAGAGCTAGTTGGCATATAAACTTGTACTACTGTAGTAGGTGTGGGCTTCGTATCTATCTTGGCCACAATAATGCGTTCACTATGCTGTTTGTAGTAGCTTACCCGCATTCCTATTTTCCTATTCATTATTAAACCTACTCCTGCATTACCCCTATTTGATTTTGTGTTTATAACCCTGTAGTCACCTGACCAGAAGTCTTGTTCCTCCTGCCACCGAACTTCACTAATTCCCACTATATCTAACTTTAACCTATCCATTTCCCTTTTTAAATTTTCTAACCTACCTGCCCGATTAAGGGATCTGACATTCCACGCTCCGATCCGTAGAACGCCAGTTTTCTTTCTCCTGATAACGACATCCTCCTGAGTAGTCCCCGCCCGGAGATCCGAATGGGGGACTATTTTACCTCCGGAATATTTTACCCAAGAGGATGCCATCATCATTTAATCATACAGTAAAGCTGCATGTCCTCGGGAAAAATTACGTCTGTAGTTTCCCCTTGCTTTCAGCCGTTCGCAGTACCAGCACAGCAAGGCCGTTTTGGTTAATGTTGCAAGGCCAGATCAGTCAATCATCCAGACTGTTGCCCCTGCAACTACTGAAAAGGCTGCTGCCCCTCTTCAGGAACCACACGTTTGTCTGGCCTCTCAACAGATACCCCTCCGTTGTGGATGCACCTACGGTACGGCCATCTGTATCGCTGAGGCACGCAAGCCTCCCCACCAACGGCAAGGTCCATGGTTCATGGGGGGGGGGGGGGACAATTAGGTACAAGTTATAAATATCGCTTGCTACTGCTGCGACAAGGAAAGAAAGAACACTGACTGTAAGCAAAGTGAGTATGTATTACCTACTTCACTCTGGCTCCTTGGCATCTCCCTCATCCCCTCTTGATGCTGCAGCCTCTTTCCATCTCCTCCACCCACTGCAGCATTTCGTTCTTGTCTGAACCACTGGGGATCTGTGATCCAGTTCCCCTATATCGCCTATAACATAATGATCTAATAAAAAAAAAAAAAAAAAAAAAATTATGTACACACAAAAAGCATGGGAAAGAAAAATAGTTTTTTTTTTTTTCAAAATATACCCTTACATGAGATCTGCGGTGCCTCCTACATATCTCCAGCACATACTCCTTACTGTGACCTTCATTTGTCTGCCAGGAAATCATCTACAATAAGGACTATGTACCATATTAAATATACAATGAAATTTGAGAACGTATACACAGTACTATGGAGATGAAAATGAAAATTAGTGGATATTTATACTGAAACAATGCGAAATTCTTAGTGAAAAAGAATGAAGTAACGTTTTATCAAATTTGATCCTCGAAATAATCTACAACGGCAATATATTATGTAAACGATGAAATTTTTGGAAAGAAACTATGTGTACGCGACATATACAGAGACAATACGAAACTCTTGGTGAAAAGTAATATTTATCGATTTTGGCCACTCGAAATCATCTACAACTATTTCATACTCGTTGGTCACGACGTATTTCATATTCGATGATAAGTACATACACTACTTACGATGATATTGCTGCTGCTGCAATTCCTAATATTGCCGCTAGTGCCACTCCTGTTGTTGTTGCTGCTGCTGCAGCTGTAGCCTACGCTGTTGGTGCCACTGCTGTTACTGCTGAAGCTGTTGGTTCTAGGCCTCTTCTATTACCCGCTGCATATATATTCTAAAACAATAAGACAGGTATTCAATACGAAACTGTCAGTGAAAAAAAGTTACAATTATCGATTTTGACCCCTCGAAATCATCTACAGACTCGCTGGTCACGTCATACTACGAAGTTGGAATATATAAATGCAGCCGATGCTGTAGCAGATGCAGCAGCTGTTGACACTGTCTCTCCTGTTGCACCACAGCATTCATTTCGTTCACGATTTGATGTTGGTGGATATTCACTGAAAAATAAGTAAAAATGCATTCAATACAACGAAATTCTTAATGGAAATGAAAGTTACAGTCACGGATTTGACTCTGTACTTACCAGGTAATTCTCCAGCCTGCTGTAACCGCCTCTGCCACCTCCCGCCAGTGGCACTACCGATGGTTCTTGATGCCGCTGAACGCTTCGTGTTAGGTGAACCAAACTAACGATTGACGAACCGCGCGACCGCTACGGTCGCTGGTTCGAGTCTTGCCTCGGGCATGGACGTGTGTGATATCCTTACGTTAATTAGGTTTAAGTAGTTCTAAGTTCTAGGGGACTGATGACCTCAACAGTTATGTCCCATAGTACTCAGAGCCATTTGAACCATTAACGATTGACGCACACGACTGAGAACAAGACAATCGACCTCACACTATCGTGGTTGACCACAGAATGAGGGCGAGTGGGCGTGTAGTGGTCTTTACATCCGCCGCCCGATCCACCCACCACTTCCCACAGGGAACCAATAGTAACGCAGCTTCATCCCACTTGCAGATGAATGCTGGTGCGATTGTTCTGGACAGGTCGGTGCGAATTTCGCGCCTTTTTATGTATTTAGTGTTGCTATAATTTCTGTCTAATAAACCTGGAGAGTTCTCAAAATGGTTCAAATGGCTCTGAGCACTATGCGACTTAACATCTGAGGTCATCAGAACCGTAGAACTTAGAACTACTTAACCTAAGGACATCACACACATCAATGCCCGAGGGAGGATTCGAACCTGCGACCGTAGCGGTCGCGCGATTCCAGACTGTGGCACCTAGAACCGTTCGGTCACCCTGGCCGGCGTTGTGCAGTCAATATTTGCCTTTAATACCGGTAATAGAATTACAGCATTACCTTATTCACAGACATCCTGCAAGCACTTGATGTTGGATAGTGTTTATTCAGCTACATACAGATGGTGCGCTGAATGGGATAAACAGAAGTCTAGTGTCCACTTGGAGTAAAGCATTCTTTGAATTCTGGTCTTTTGGAGATTTCCACATATCACGGTATTCCTTTTTAAAAACTCAGTTCCTTCTCGCACATGTTATAGGACCTAACCAGGTACGCATCATAATTCTCCCTTTCTCGCACAAATAACAAAAAAACTTTGTTTGATGCTCTAACAGGCTCTTTTGTTTTTTCGTAACAAACTCAATTTTTCCAGCTTCAACAACAGACCCACCTCAGAGTGATCCTCCTCCAGCTCCAATGTGTTAAATAGGTATGGCGCCCAACAACAGGAACTTAAAATGTGCTTAGACTCGATACAGAACAGTTTCCGGTTTCTCCATCCATCTGCTTTTCACCTGAAAATTAACTCTGAATGGACATATTCTAGTATATATTGTATTGCCAATGATTTCTTTGTCAGGGGAAATTTGTATGATCTGTATGGTAGGTAGGACTACGGTAGCTATGCATCGAGTGCATTGACACAAACCCCAGCCTGGCGGGCTGGGTGTATATAAGACGCCACTGTTTGTTGGCTGGATTTACAATTACCAAGAATACAAAAAGGTTTCGTGGAAGTGGTGAAACGGGTAAAATAAAAAAAAGACGCTAGGGCTTTTGAAACTATTATTACATCCTTTATTCATAGACAAATGTATTATGGTGGGAGCATTTTTTGCTACTGGGCAGTGCGGAAACGACACCCAGTTTTTGTTATACATCTATAAATGATAGTCAGAAATGTTACGTTGCTTGAACATAAGCGTGTTGTGGCTTGTGTTTCGACGTATCACCTGACATTTGTGGGATGTAATCAGACTATTCTCTGAAAAAGGTATACATATATGTAGCCCTAAGGGGAGGATGGATTTGACGTGGTGTATTTTGATTTCTACTCATTGAGGTGCGTATCGGAACTAAAGGGTGACCGATTCGTTTTTTAAATAGTTGCACAATATAGTAATGCGAGGGCTCAACTGGTGCTGCTATAGTGTACAGACAGAACGGACAATACGACTGTAACTAAGTGGATACACAGAACGTCCTCTCATCGGCTCCCCTAAGCAGATCCTCATGTTTTCCACTTTACTATACCGACAGCAATGTTGATTGCAGTACACCAAAATGTATCAGTGACGTCTTTCCAACCAATTCGTCTACGGAAGCACTGTTGACTATAACATAGTGCTGGACGCCCCTGCTTTCAAACTCTTCTTTGAGGGATTCTTGGCAGGACGTAGCACATTCCGGAGGCGCTGAATGGAAGGGTTGAACGTCAAATAATTTCGTACAGCTGAGGAGAATTGAGATACCTGGACAGTGTGAGTGTGGAAATACCATAGTTTTTTCGGGTGCTATACATGTGTAAACCATAATTGCGCTTCGCTGCTTGTCTGAAAGGTGTATATGTTGCTGTGTAAAGCTTATGTTCCAGCATGTGCAAAGAAAATGGCTTTGTCCAGCTGTAAAGTAGGTATAGTTTCATCACATCGATACCCGTAAAGGTATGAGAGAGATTTTACGAAGAAAACTATGAGTGCTATAGATATAGAAATTTCATTGTGAGGTTTGTTCCAGAACCAAAGTTGTCAAGAGGAGACATTTCCAGTACATCTCTCGGTGTCAGACTGCAACAGCAACACTAATGTTTAATCGCAGTTACACTGATAAATATGTGCCTGGTCCCCAATAGTCTTTTAAGTCTGGGGATGGCCGTAGTAAGCGCTGCAGAAAACAGGTAAGTTGGGGCCAGGAACAATATCTCAGCGGCTGTCTTTGTACCGGGCTGGGGCTGCCCCATTCTTTATAATCCAGTCTGAAGAGTCCAAGAAAGCTTCAGTTCCGCCGCAGCTTGGTATGGCTCCCGTGTGTTGTGTCACTGCCAAACACCATACTTGCTAGGTGGTAGCCTTCAAATCGGCGGTCCGTTAGTATACGTCGGACCCGCGTGTCGCCACTATCAGTGAATGCAGACCGAGCGCCGCCACATGGCAGGTCTAGTCTAGAGAGATACTAATGGTTCAAATGGCTCTGCGCACTATGGGACTTAACATCTGTGGTCATCAGTCCCCTAGAACTTAGAATTACTTAAACCTAACTAACCTAAGGACATCACACACATCCATGCCCAAGGCAGGATTCGAACCTGCGACTGTGGCGGTCACGCAGCTCCAGACTGAAGCGCCTAGAACCGCACGGCCACACCGGCCGGCTGTAGAGAGACTCCCTAGCACTCGCCCCAGTTGGACAGCCGACTTTGCTAGCGATGGTTCACTGCCTACATACGCTCTCATTTGCAGAGACGACAGTTTACCATAGCCTTCAGCTACGTCATTTGCTACGACCTGGCAAGGCGCCATATTCAGTTACTATGAATGTATTCTGAACCGATAATATTCTGAATCATGTACCGTCAAGAACAACGTTCATCATTAATGGATTAAAGTTAAGTATCAAACTAGCTACGTCCACTTTCTGAATTTTAATTCCTTGTCATGTTCCAGACCTCACGTCAGTATAATCCTTCCCTCCTCACATCAGCCTGCGTGAGTTAAAACGCGTGCATTTCGGCCTCCACTAGTGACACGGTGTTGGTTCTTCTGCCATACAACACTGGCGACGAGCAGTAAAAACGGTATTCTTAACTATACTGACATATGTCGTTGCAACTGCCCTGATTTCATTGTGTAGTGGCTTCGCCGCTATCTCCAGATATACTGTCCGAATTTTAACGCTTACAGAATCAGCAGACGCGGGCATTACTGGATGCCTTTGGACAGCTCGTCCAGGGTCAACGTGCAATGCCAAACGATGCGGCAGCCGCCGCTCCACCGCTCGCGCAGCCACAACACGCAGTTGCACCGACCTTCAGAGCATTTGATGCTGCACTGGAAAGCTGGACGGAGTGGTCACGTCAATTTGGATTCCATCTCGCCGCCTACAGAACTCAAGGTGACGAGAAGCAGCCTTTTCTTTTGTCGTCCGTCGGTGTGCAAAACCTACCGTGTGACAGTAAAATTATTTCCCCGACGCGACGTAGCAACTCTGTCCTACGAAGAAGTTTTGTCTGCATTAGATGCATGTTTCAAACAATCAGTTAATGTAGTTGCCAAACGATATACCTTCTTTCGTACAAAACGTACGACAGGTCAGACTAGTCGGGAGCGGGTTCCATCCTTGCAAGGCCTTACTAGGGATTGTGGTTTTGAGTGTCAATGTGGACTCCCTTATTCAGATACTATGGTACATGATGCAACTGCACAGAACGTTTCTGATGTTCGTATTAGGGAACAGATTTTGAAACTAGTCAGTCCCTCCCTTCAACAAGTGATGGACATATTGGATCGTAGGACACACTTGACTTTGCTCAGGAATCATTTTAAACTTCGCCAGCGGTGTGTCAGGTTAACCAGCCCGCCGGGCGAGCTGCACGGAATAGTAAACAGCCCTCGCATCCGGGCGCGCCGCTGCCGTCAGGCTCTCAGCCATTTGTGGCGCGCCGGCAAGCAAATAAAAAAGGACACGTTCAGAGTGTTTGGCAGAAAAAGCTCGGATCGGAAACTCAAAACCATTTCCGGCCCTTTGCTTCGGAATCGAACCAAGGATACTCAGGCTCGCGAAACTTCGCCCATGGTAATTAATGTCGTTCATTCCACTCCGTCCAGTGCCACTCTCTCTAACAGTGACTGTATTCGTCCCACAAATAGTGTGCGTCGACATCGCCGGAACTCCCGTCAAGTCGCAAGTGATTTTGTATCAGCGTCAGTTCATGTTGCACAAGACAGTCGCTCTTGTCGTCAGCAGGACAATAAACTTTTTGGAACTTGGACATTAACGGCAAAGTGATACCATTCCAGCTCGATACCGGAGTTGCAGTTTCACCAATCAATCAGGACACTGACCAACTGCTGTGCACACTTCCGTTGCGTGCCGCAAATGTTAAGTTAACTAGTTATTCAGGTCAAGAGATCCCTGTGTTAGGACAGTGCAGCCATATTGCAACACACAAAGGACAAACAAAACTACGTCCTTCGTTGTTCTTCTGCAGAGAACTTGTTTGGTTTCAATTTATTGAAGTAGTTTACCTTGTCTATAGTAAACCAGGTCCTATCAGTGAACCAGACTGTGCCGTCAGACAGTGTTTCTCGACTATGTGAAGAATTTGCTGACATTTTTGCACCGGGCCTCGGTTCCGGTGCACATTTGGAACTGAAAGTAAACGCGCAACCGAAATTTTTCAGAGCGCGCGATGTTTCCTACGCATTGCGTGATGAGGTCGCAAAAACATTACACGATTTGGAATCACAAGGTGTAATTGAACGTGTGCAGCCTTCTCTCACCCTTAGTAATTTTGCCAAAACCTTCGGGAAAACTGAGACTATGTTTGGACTTCAAGGAAACAGTGAATCCACAACTAGTAATCGCAACTTTTCCTTTACCCCGCCCGGAAGTTCTTTTGACAAACTGTGCCCAGGCAAATATTTTTCGAAGTTGGACCTAGCAGATGCGTACTTGCAAATACCGGTGGACGAAGAATCCCAGCGTGTTTTGGTGGTTAATACGCATCTTGGGTTGTATCGATTCAAACGACTACCATTCGGGTGTGCATCCGCCCCTGCATTGTTTCAGCAATATCTACAAACTGTTTGTGCGTCGGACCCTACTGCAGTAAACTATCTGGACGATATTGTGATCTCCGGAAAGACAGAAGAACATTTTCCCAATCTCAGAACATTATTTCAAGTCTTGCGACAAAATAGTCTTCGCTTATGGAAAGAAAAATGTGTGTTTTTTGCTCGTGACTTGCCATACCTGCGCCATGTACTCAATGCCCAAGGCATACATCCCAGTCCCACGCATCTCCGTGCCATACAAGACTTGTCTTCGCCGCAGAATTTGAAGCAGCTACAGAATGTGCTGGAAAAAATCAACTGTTATCACAGATATGTGCTGCATGCCTCTTCCATTTCAGCTCCACTTCATCGATTACGCCGTAAAGGCGTTCCGTTCGTCTGGACGACGGAATAAGAACGCGCCTGTCGCCGGTTGAAATCGGCTGCCTTACGCCATTTGATCCCCAGAAGCCCCTTTTGTTGATGGTGGATGCATCGGATTTCGGGATCGGTGCTGTGCTTGCGCACAAAGATGGCTCGCACGGTAGCCCTATTGCCTTTGCGTCCAAAGTGCTCTCGTCTGCGCAAAGAAACTATTCACAGATCGAGGAAGAAGCTTGGCTCCCGTATTTGGTGTTACAAAGTTTCATGACTTCTTGTATGGTCGTCAATTTACCATAATCACAGACCACAAACCTTTGACGAAAAAAATGGTTCAAATGGCTCTGAGCACTATGCGACTTAACTTCTGCGGTCACCAGTCGCCTAGAACTTAGAACTAATTAAACCTAACTAACCTAAGGACATCACACTCATCCATGCCCGAGGCAGGATTCGAACCTGCGACCGTAGCGGTCGCTCGGTTCCCAACTGTAGCGCCTAAAACTGCACGGCACTACGGCCGACAAACGTTTGGCATCGCTTTTTCATCCGAACAAGCCTATACCTCAACGTACAACGCAGAAATTCATTCGCTGGTCTATTTTGCACTCTCAGTACCGCTACGATATCTTGTATCGGCCCATTGTAAGCACGAAAACGCCGATGTGTCGTCCCGTTTGCCTGTTGCTGAGGATTGGGCATTCGATTCCTCCGAACTTGCTTGCATGTTCATTGATTCGGAAACCGACGACCTGGTGGAATCGTTTCCGATTGATTTTCGTAGTGTAGCTACAGCCACAGCTGCCGACCCTGTCCTTGCTTCCGTTCTGCGTTTTGTTGCTACGCAATGGCCCTTGTCAAAGTCACGGATCGGGGACCCGTTGATTCGCCAATTTTTTGCTCACAAGGAGAGACTTTTTGTTC
The DNA here is from genome assembly GCF_023897955.1 of Schistocerca gregaria. Lineage (NCBI taxonomy): Eukaryota > Metazoa > Arthropoda > Insecta > Orthoptera > Acrididae > Schistocerca > Schistocerca gregaria. Next base: position 339,326,316 of record NC_064926.1, on the reverse strand, counting down.
GACGTGGTATTTTGCTGTTGCGTTCTGATAATGATCGGTCCAGAGTCGTGGTCCCACGTTCGTTACAGTCCTCTGTCTTAAAACTTCTCCACCAAGGACATTGGGGTATAGTGAGAACGAAACAACTTGCTCGTCAGCACCTTACTTGGTTCGGAATCGATGCTGCGATTACGAATATGTGCTCTTCTTGAATGGTGTGTGCCGAACAACAATAAACACTACAGCGGAAATTCTTTGTATGGCCAAAAGCCACTTTCCCTTGGCAACGCTTACACATCGATTTTGCTGGTCCATTCTGGAATGCTCGAGGATTGGTTGTGATAGATTCATTCAGTAATTTTCCTTTTGCTGTCCGGATGTCTTCCACGACAATCATCTGCCACCATCCAAGCGTTATCTGCTATCTTTTGCATTGAAGGTCTTCCACAGAGAATTGTTTCCGATAATGGCCCACAATTCATGTCCGCAGAATTTCGGTCATTCTGCAAGGTCAATGGTATTCAACATCTGACGTCCGCGCCGTTTTCGCCACGGTCAAGCGATGCCGCTGAACGATTAGTCAGGACTTTCAAGTCACAGATGTTGAAGTTGAAAGAGTCGCATTCTCGGGAGGACGCGTTATTGCTCTTTTTGTCCTCGTACCGCTCTCAGCCCCGAGATGGTCGCTCGCCGGCTTAGTTCCTCCACGGTTGCCCTCGTCGAACCTTGAAGTCTTTGTTCCATCCGCCGCATCAGGTTCCGGTGCAGCGGCAGACACCTGCTTTTGCCCCAGGCGACCTTGTCTACTACCGCCACTATCGAGGTTCACGGCGTTGGCTCGAAGGGCGCATTCTTCGCTGCCTCGGACGCGCTATGTATCCAGTTTTGGGGGCCTCTGGTGAGGTGCGGCGGCATCTCAACCAGCTGCGCCTCTGTCGTCGCACGGGATCTGCCGCTCTCCGTCTGCTTTCAGCGACGGTGCCGTCCGGTCAGCAACCCGGGGACCCATCTACTGGCTCGCCTCAACCTCAGGTGTTACCGAAGCTGCGTTCCATTTTGCCCCCTGGCGACGCACCGCCACCGCCGCCGCCTGTTCTCCCGCCGGCGACGCCCGCAGTGGACGCGTCGCTGCTGCCGCCGGGCGCCCCCCTGGGTCACGCGCCGCCTATCGCTCCCCGTGACCAGTTGTCCTCCGACATGGAACTCTTGCCCGCTCCGGACCATATGTCGTCTTCGCCCGTCGGGTGCCCCGGCCCGATGGAGGTCGACCCTTCGGCCCCTCCTGCTTCTCTACGGGCGCATACACCGCATGTTGGCGTGCACCCTGGAGCAGGTTTTCAGGCGTTTCCTAGCTCCCAGCGGTCCGAATGGCAGAGTGCGGGTGGCACGGCCTCGCCTGTTGTTAGGCTCCCCACCTCGTCGCATACGTCAACATGCGGTCCTCCCTACGGCGGGCGGAAGCCTTATGCCACAACCGTCCGCCGATTTGCGGGGGAGGAATGTGGTGTCAGCGCCAGACACCACACTTGCTAGGTGGTAGCCTTTAAATCGGCCGCGGTCCGTTAGTATACGTCGGACCCGCGTGTCGCCACTATCAGTGATTGCAGACCGAGCGCCGCCACACGGCAGGCCTAGTCTAGAGTGACTCTCTAGCACTCGCCCAAGTTGGACAGCCGACTTTGCTAGCGATGGTTCACTATCTACATACGCTCTCATTTGCAGAGACGATAGAGTGGTATAGCCTACAGCTACATCATTTGCTACGACCTAGTAAGGCGCCATATTCAGTTACTACGAATGTATTCTGAACAGATAATATTCTGAATCATGTACCGTCAAGAGCGACGTTCATCATTAATGGATTAAAGTTAAGTATCAACCTAGCTACGTCTGCTTTCTGAACTCTAATTCCTTGTCATGTTCCAGACCTCACGTCAGTATAGTCCTTCTCTCCTCACGCCAGTCTGCTTGAGCTAAAACGCGTGCATTTCGGTCTCCACCAGTAACATGGTGTTGGCTCTTCTGCCAACACTACATTCTGCTTAGGTGATTAGTCAACTAATACTCAGTTCCATTGAGCCACCTCCAGGATTGTGTTTGTTCCAAGTATACTGTAAAGTGATTCATTCTGGGAACACCAGAATATTGTACTACTGAAGCACCTGCAAAGTTTTTGTGTGCATAATATCTGGTCTGAGGTATAAAGTTATATAGGTCTGCGTTATTTCAGTGTCACGTAAGTAAACTATCAAAATTTTACTGACGTATGAAGTTCTTTCCATTTGACTGATATGTCCAGCTGTAGCTCCGCAAAAAAAGGGTCCCAGCGGTAAAATGCTCCTATTGGAGCACAAGAGAGACAAGTATGCTCCCATTATCAAAAGAATCTTACTGAATAGTGGAGAACCAGCTGTCTCATCTACGTTCCTCAGCAGCCTTAAAAATTTGCGAAAAAAATTTTGCTTACGAATATATTATCCGAAGCTGAGATGGAAGAAGAGAGGGCAGTGGGAAAAAGATGGAAAAGTAATAAATACAGGAAGATAGTAGAAAGTGGTTGTGGTACAGAAAGAACAAATGAGACAACAGCAGCATTAGAGAAAAAGGGGGACTCAGTGTAGGATAACGTAGGTAACATTGACAGTACTAGGAGAAAAGCGAAGGAGATAATGCCATTGGGAGAGGGATAAAAAGAAGGAGAATGTGGAAGTAAGTGAGAGACAGAGTACATGAAAATGACAACGAGCAACAGAGAAATAGTGGCAGTGAGAAGAGACCGCAACAGTGGGAAAGAATGAATGAGATAGCAGCAATAAGTCAGAGCAAGAGAGAGAGATAGAGAAAGAGAGCGAGAGAGAGAGAGAGAGAGAGAGTGAGTAACACAGAGAGAAGACGGTAGTAGTAGGACAGAAAGAAAGAGACTGTGTCTGTGAGACAGAAGACAGTGTAATAACAATTATTTTAGTTGTGTTAGAGAGTGAGAATGGGGAAATGGCTATGTATGGATCTCAGCGACTTTCACTGATGGACTAATGAGTGTGAGCGAGTTACAGTTAGGGGAGGTTCTGGGTGTGACATGTGAGTTGCATGTTAAAAAGAGCGTGAATATGTTCGCAAGGCAAAAGATTTCGAAATTTTTTTAAAGATACTGAGGAAGGTAGAACGTACTAGCTGTTACTCTACTTTTCAGTCAGTGTGTGTTAATAAACTAGAGCAAATTCGCCTTTTTTGTGTTCCGACAGAGAGCATTTCTCCTGTGGTTAATAAACCGTTTCATTTTATTGCAGTGTCCGTTGGTCATGCACGTTTTATAGATGCATGACCAACGGACATTGCAATACACTTCTTCTCCTATGTATGTATGACATGAGGAACTGTCGCTGATCTTAACCAATACTCGAATAAATATCTTTCTACTGCTTACGGTTTTACCAGTATAAGTCAGAATTTAAGGTGTTTACTTTGAATTAAAATGTGTGGGAGTCTCAGGTCTTCACTCGTAAACGGAGTAAACCGAAGTTCCTACATACAAACACAAACACACACACACACACACACACACACACACACACACACACACACACACACACACACACACACACACAAAATCATATCTAAACAGACAAAATTATGTATCGTATTTAATTAAAACTAAAAACTGACGAACAGCTGAATGTTAATGTTATGAGTGCAACACTATTGAATAGTATCAAGAAACTGAAAATATCTTGTTAAATAGCTATTATAGTCCTCCTGTTGCTGTGTACGTAACCATATAAGCCAAGTAAGGTCTTTCATTGTGTTATCAAAAAAATTGATGAGGTGAGAATGGGTTTAATATTCCTCTTTCATGAAGACCAGGTTTGACTCCTGGAGTTGTACAGCAGTACAAACGATATGGCTGTGAAAACTGTCTCCGCACTGCAACCAAGTGAAAGCACTGAGTTTTATGAAGATAGTTCTGATGGACTTCGCTGATATTGTGTTGAAATATTATCAACAGCATGGTAGCTGTATAAAAACACGCACACACAGACACGTTTTTTTGTTGTTATGAAACTGGCGGCCAAACATGTAGGTCATTCCTCTTACTTGAGATGTCACTTCTGTGGCAAATGATGACACATGATCTGTGATGAGGAAGATGTTTTTCTGGACCAAAGGAAACTGGCAGTGTGGGACTCCATCGTCAATTAAATGGTTACTGAAAAATATTCTCCTTCAAATATATTACCTCAAAACAATTTCATGACATAATAGCACAGTCTAACTCCTCTAAGCAGACAGAGAGCCACACATCCGATTACGGTATCGGATGATTTGTAACATAGTTTTTATAATGGGGAACTTATTTACTTTTAGAATAATCGTCAAAAATTAAAAAATGACACTACATTTAACTTTCTTTAGTCTTCTAAGAATCCTCCTAGATGCGAAATGGTAGATTACAGGACACCTTATTTACGACTCTATTGTAACATACAGATGTTTAACGAAGAATGTCGTTTTATTTTAAGAAGAAACAGAAACTAGTAAACAGTGGAAGAATTGACTCTTTGCAGAAAAACGTCTTATATCTGCTCAACAATTCGAAGGTCCCTTCATCACACTTCCAATCAAACCATTCAATTTGTAGTGTTGAAAACCTATTCAGAATGCAACATCTACATTATTTAATGTACCAAATAAGCCACCACATTTGCAGCTGAACGGAAATCACACAGACGTGATGACGAAATGTGAAAAAAATAAAACTTTTTCCCAACGAAGAAGAAACCCCTTCCTTCTAATTGTTGCTATACATGAGCCACAAGCAGCAAGAATCTTCACCACATTCGCTTTGGAAGCAGAAGTAATTACATTTACAAATATATTAGTGTATTAGAAAGTCAAGTGCAGTCTAAGAATGTGCGAAACATTAGGCTTCCTACGAATAATAAGAACAGACAGCAAAAGAAATATATACTCCTCAAGTATGAATTTTAGTGGACTTGGCTACAGTTATACATACTCGAAAGTATTTAATTATTAGTAAGTTGTAGTTTATGGCACCGAATCAGCGAGATTCGACTCTTGTTTTACATTTATTTCGCTATCGTCCAGGTCTCTTGATACTTTGTCCTGAGCTCGTGGTCGTGCGGTAGCGTTCTCGCTTCCCACGCCCGGGTTTCCGCGTTCGGTTCCCGGCGGGGTCAGGGATTTTCTCTGCCTCGTGATGACTGGGTGTTGTGTGATGTCCTTAGGTTAGTTAGGTTTAAGTCGTTCTAAGTTCTAGGGGACCGATGACCTAAGATGTTAAGTCCCATAGTGCTCAGAGCCATTTGAACCATCTTGATAATTTACTGATCTTGGAACACGAAAACATAACAACTATCTCGTTAATGAAGTTTAAAAATAACTGAAAACACACATTAATTGTACGACTGGCTTTCTCGAAGCTAGGGCGTTTGTGTCGTCCCAACTGTTAAGACAGTAACGATTTTCACAACAGAGAGTGTTGCGACTGTATATGTGTTGGAGTGTGATAGCAGTACGGAATAACTTCAGGTAAGGCGCACAGGTGGGGATTCTCAAGTTTTTTTTTTTTTTTATATAAACACACACTGATGTCTGACTTCAACATCGAACGATCATGCTATGGTTTATTAACGTCCCGTGGAGTAAATTATTGTATATTTCGGTTTTAAAGTGATGAGCAGTGTGGAAAACTTTAAATTATAAATGTCTCTGCAAAAAAAAAGCCAGAAGAAAGCTGCAATAAAAAAAGGTGTACTATATACAGTTTTATTTTGCAACAATTACAGGGCGACAATTATTGAACTATTCAAAAAAAGGAAATTAGTTATAACCTAGGAGTACACACACTTTATTCAACATATAAACGTCGCAACAGGTTTCTGATTTAGGTTATGACATGTTCAGTAGGCCTGCCATCAATGGCGATGATGTGGCGCAGTCGAACAGCGAAATTCTGTATAATCCGATGAAGTTCAAAATGGCTCTGAGCACCACAGGACTCAACTTCTAAGGTCATAAGTCCCCTAGAACTTATAACTACTTAAACCTAACTCACCTAAGGACATCACACACGTCCATGCCCAAGGCAGGATTCGAACCTGCGCCGTAGCGGTCGCGCGGTTCCAGACTGTAGCGCCTAGAATCGCTCGGCCACCTCGGTCGGCAACACGCTGAAGTGTCGGAACATCGATGCTGTCGGTGACCTCCTGAATGGTTTTACTCAGCTCAGTAATGATTTTAGGATTACTGCTGTACACCTTGTCTTCAACATAGCCCCACAAGACGGAGTCTCATGTGTTCATATCCGGAAAATATGGCGGTCAATTGAAGCCCATGCTAGTAGCCTCTGGGTTACCTCAGAGCCACAATGTGGTCCCCAGAGTGTTTCTTCAGAGCATCAAACTCTCTCCTGCTTCGATGGAGTCGGACTCCGTCTGGCAAGAAAAATATCTTGTCGAAATCTGGGTCACTTTGGATAACGGTGATTAAATCATCTTCCAAAACCTTCAAGTACAGTTCGGTAATCACAGTGCCATTAAGAACATCGCACGAATTATTCCGTGACTGGACAATGCATATCACACAGTCACCCGTTGAGGTTGAAGAGACTTCTTGATAACGAATTCTCAGTCCTCCAAATGCGCCAACTTTTCTTATTGACAAACCCATCCTAATGAAAGTGGCCCTCGTCACTAAACCAAACGATACAATTCAAACTAATTTCTGTCATCTCCCGCGGCCAGTTTGAAGGTCCTAACGCAACATTTCTGAAGCTATTCCGATTTTATTTCATGTATTTCAATAATTGTCACCCTGCATATTGTGTAACAAACTAGAACGAAATTTATTTTTATTTTCCTAGTTTTTAAACAGCTGAGCGTTACAATAACATAGATTAATGTGAATGCATAATGTTATTTAAATTACACACCTTGATAATACGGAAACAACAAATCTGCATTGTTAAAAGTTCAAAACAGATAAAATGCATAACTGGGCATGTTAATTTGTATCCGTGAAACCTATATTTACTAATGCTTCATGAAAATCATCTAAACATTATAGTGAAGTTGACAACTTAGCAACTAGGACACAGAACGGGAGTTCGCTATTCTTCTCCTCTGTTCAGTTGCTGGCGCATTATTTATTGTCACCGTGAAGCGCAAGGATTCTGATTGATCCAGCATAAACCAAAGTCTGCTTTGTTGAGAACTTCTCTCTTCCTTATTGTGAAGTTCTATAATAGTTCGCTGGAGTCAGCTGTATTGCCACAGCTTTTCCATTCACGTTCTTAACTTTTTATGTTTCGTATTTATGTTTTCGTTCTTGTGTGTGTGTATTCCGACGAGCCCGGGGCACACAACAACACAGCTTTAGTTTGCTTTGTTGTGTTTCGTAATTTTCGTGGAATACTAAAACATCTTTTGGAATTATCTTTCTTTACACTATATGGCTTTTAATCCTTTCCCACGGCCAGGAACGCCCGCATCTCGTGGTCGTGCGGTAGCGTTCTCGCTTCCCACGCCCGTGTTCGATTCCCGGCAGGGTCAGGGATTTTCTCTGCCTCGTGATGGCTGGGTGTTGCGTGCTGTCCTTAGGTTAGTTAGGTTTAAGTAGTTCTAAGTTCTAGGGTACTGTTGACCTAAGATGTTAAGTCCCATAGTGCTCAGAGCCATTTGAACCACAGCCAGGCAAAAGAAAGCCACAGAAAAGGTAAATATTTGTGAAAACATAGATATTTTCAAACCCGATCTAAATCGCCCATTTGTCAGCGAATTGTACTAAAACTAAAACGAAGCCAGAGTTAGCTCTGAACAAGTAGCTTTGGCAATACAGATAATCATGCTTGGTTTTTACAGCAAATAATTTTAATAAATTTCCAAATCCGTTTTCATAGTACAGCAGACCACAGAACAGCCACAGGTTGTTTTCTAATTCGCTCCATATCTCCGGCTAAACAAATACTTGTTACGTTAAATTCGTTTGACAAGAAGCTGCACAATGCTTGTTCTTCTGATGTGCTGATTTCTTCCTACTGTATTGTCTTCTACGTCTACTCTCTTCATAAATCTTCTGCGTCAGTAAATATAGTTCTTCGCCTTCGCTCTTCCGTTTTCTCCCTCGTCAACCCTTATTCTCCGTGGAGAACTTCAACACGAAGACGTTTCGTCTTAAATTTAATGACTCAATACAGTGACGCGAACGCCCATCTCTGGCAACATCATCATACCGCTGGACGGCAAACTTGCAAAACTGCTTCCCACTCCCACAATACTTCAACTCTTTTCTCCCTAATTTGCTCTCACAATATTACCGCAAAGAAACAAACTACCCTTCCACACAAGTACAACTATATATTCCGCTGACAAACGACTATGTTGTCTTTGTCCATCTTTGCACTTGAGGTAATGTCGTCAACTGTCTCTTACTCCTCGATAAAATTACAGAGATAAATTTTTACGTATCTGGCCATAGCGCTTGATAGTTACAGTTAGTATTACGAAGAACTTACTGAGCCGTATATCTATTCGTGCTACACCTTGTGTTTACATTGCATGGGTTTTCCTTTTCTTCCCCTGACATGTTTGTTTGATATGTTGTCTGTCATTAAGTGGCTGCTTGCTTGTCTTTTCCCTCTGCTATCGATGTCTGTTTTTTTTTTTTTTTTTTTTTTTTTGTTTCCTGGAAACTGCTACGAAGGACGTGAGATCTTTGACTGGTGGTAACCTCGTGTGCTGGCGCGGAAGTAGGGGCGTGGCGGGCAGATATAGTGTGGTGGACACGGGAGGGTAATGTCGCTCTCCAGCGCGAAGCAGACGTGGTCGGTTGTACCGAGTCGCCACGTGACGTATGTCGGTTGTGTGTAACGAGCGGGTCGAGTTGACGGAAAAGCTCCCCGCGCGTTGGTTGTTTACAGAATTGCCCCACGAGTAGTTGCTGTTCATTTCGCATTTGTGGGACGTTAACAAGCTTCTTTAAATCCTCCGTTTCAACACTGGAGTTGCCGATGGTACTGTTATCGACGACTGTGCCGCTAAAGCGGAGTTATTGAACGCAGTTTTCCGAAATTGCTTCACCAGGGAAGACGAATGGAATATTCCAGAATTTGAAACACGAACATCTGCTAGCATGAGTTTCTTAGAAGTAGATACCTTAGGGGTTGCGAAGCAACTCAAATCGCTTGATACGGGCAAGTCTTCAGGTCCAGATTGTATACCGATTAGGTTCCTTTCAGATTACGCTGATACTATAGCTCCCTACTTAGCACTCATATACAACCGCTCGCTCACCGATAGATCTGTACCTACAGATTGGAAAATTGCGCATTTCGCACCAGTGTTCAAGAAGGGTAGTAGGAGTAATCCATTTAACTACAGACCTATATCATTGACGTCGGTTTGCTGTAGGGTTTTGGAGCATATACTGTATTCAAACATTATGAATCACCTCGAAGGGAACGATCTATTGACGCGTAATCAGCATGGCTTCAGAAAACATCGCTCTTGTGCAACGCAGCTAGCTCTTTATTCGCACGAAGTAATGGCCGCTATCGACAGGGGATCTCAAGTTGATTCCGTATTTCTAGATTTCCGGAAAGCTTTTGACACCGTTCCGCACAAGCGACTTCTAATCAAGCTGCGGAGCTATGGGGTATCGTCTCAGTTGTGCGACTGGATTCGTGATTTCCAGTCAGGAAGGTCGCAGTTCGTAGTAATAGACGGCAAATCATCGAGTAAAACTGAAGTGATATCAGGTGTTCCCCAGGGAAGCGTCCTGGGACATCTGCTGTTCCTGATCTATATAAATGACCTGGGTGACAATCTGAGCAGTTCTCTTAGATTGTTCGCAGATGATGCTGTAATTTACCGTCTAGTAAGGTCATCCGAAGACCAGTATCAGTTGCAAAGCGATTTAGAAAAGATTGCTGTATGGTGTGTCAGGTGGCAGTTGACGCTAAATAACGAAAGGTGTGAGATGATCCACATGAGTTCCAAAAGAAATCCGTTGGAATTCGATTACTCGATAAATAGTACAATTCTCAAGGCTGTCAATTCAACTAAGTACCTGGGTGTTAAAATTACGAACAACTTCAGTTGGAAGGACCACATAGATAATATTGTCGGGAAGGCGAACCAAAGGTTGCGTTTCATTGGCAGGACACTTAGAAGATGCAACAAGTCCACTAAAGAGACAGCTTACACTACACTCGTTCGTCCTCTGTTAGAATATTGCTGCGCGGTGTGGGATCCTTACCAGGTGGGATTGACGGAGGACATCGAAAGGGTGCAAAAAAGGGCAGCTCGTTTTGTGTTATCACGTTATAGGGGAGAGAGTGTGGCAGATATGATACACGAGTTGGGATGGAAGTCATTACAGCATAGACGTTTTTCGTCGCGGCGAGACCTTTTTACGAAATTTCAGTCACCAACTTTCTCTTCCGAATGCGAAAATATTTTGTTGAGCCCAACCTACATAGATAGGAATGATCATCAAAATAAAATAAGAGAAATCAGAGCTCGAACAGAAAGGTTTAGGTGTTCGTTTTTCCCGCTCGCTGTTCGGGAGTGGAATAGTAGAGAGATAGTATGATTGTGGTTCGATGAACCCTCTGCCAAGCACTTAAATGTGAATTGCAGAGCAGTCATGTAGATGTAGATGTAGACCTAACATGAAGGAGCGGTCACTATCCGTCAACGTTGCAAGGAAGACGTGAAGTCCGGTGACAGAGCGTGTTGTCGCGTGACCGTGGCGTGTTGGGTACGCTGGCGACACGTGCACGGTCGGATGTGTGGATCGTGGCCATCAGAGATCGTGTACTGCCTGTTCCAGCATAACTGCAAGTTAAGTTAGTGGAAGGTTTAATCATTAAGTAATAATTTTGTGTTACCAGCCTCTCTTCTGCTTTGTGGCCTCCGGCGACCGGGTTTCCTGTCCCCGCCACCGGTGTAATTGAAGATTGTGATTTTTCCTCCTCCTCTTGTTACTGTCGGATGGGAGGTATAGGTTTGGCAGTTTCGCTATTCTGTCGTGTGTTATGAGTAAATTCATGCTTCTTGTTGGTTGGTCATGTGGTCGCTCATTCAGTGCTGTGTGGTTTGATGTTTCCTTGCACGAGGTTAGCTCTAATTCTCTCAGCAAGTTAAGCCATCTTATAACAAGATTTCGCTGGCTAAAGAGAAAAAAAGAAAAAGTCGCTGCAGTGACCAGCCTGAGAGTGGAAATTGTGTTTACGGGCGTATTTAAATTGGTCAGTATTCTGTCTAGCCTGAGCATCCCTGAGTGGGTGATTTGTGGCCGCCTTACACGGGTCCGTCATGTTCTGATGATATTCCAGGACACTTTTGTTTAAAAAAAAATTTTAAATTCCTCGAAGATTGTAAATTCCTTTTATTGCCATTAATTGTGTGTTTGCTGAGACCTGTTTAATTTTTTAAATGGGTGAGTTGGTAGCTTCACTACCTCACTGTACTTTATTAACAAAGTTCTGTATTTACTTTAGTAGCCTGTTTACTAACGTTGTTTAATTGTTTTAAATTGTTGGATTGCTAGAAATCAGTTTGATTGGCGTTAGCGGCGTGTTTTAAAAGGTAGTTTATTGCCGTACTGCTAGCTTTTGTTTCTCTTTTAATTTTTTTTAACTGTTGTATTGCTATAAGTTACTTGATTGCCGTTAGCAGCCTGTTTTAAAAGGCTCAATTATCTCTGAATTTACAGGAAGCGCATCAAAACACATATGTGAAAATGACATTGGACTCGTTCCTATTAACGTTGCGATTCGGAATAACTTTATTTTGGGTGCTTATAATTAAACTTTCCTAATAAGTGTTTTAACCAATAACGTCAGCACGTTACGGTACGGAAACCAATTACCGTACGAGTACCAAACTTAGTAGCATTAAGGTCCAAATTATGGGGTGCATGATTTCCATGCGTCAGAGCAACACCGTCCAGTTCAACTATGGCAACCATTGTGCCGTGATGAGTCATCGTGATTCATGGGCTCACACAGGTGACCAGTCGGAGTGCTCTTGTTGGCGTGCCTACATGAGCTGGACAAAAGAAGCAGGGCTCTATTGGTGAATTTCCATTATCAGGCCGGCCGGGGTGACGGAGCGGTCCTAAGCGCTACATATGGAACCGCGGGACCGCTACGGTCGCAGGTTCGAATCCTGCCTCTGGCATGGATATGTGTGATGTCCTTAGGTTGGTTAGGTTTAAGTAGTTCTAAGTTCTAGGGAACTGATGACCTCAGAAGTTAAGTCCCATAGTGCTCAGAGCCATTTGAACCATTTTTTTCTATTATCCAAACAACAGTAATGCTGCAGCTGCACTTACAGAATATTGCCGGCTGGGAGCATTACGGAAGGATCCTCTTTCTCCCCTTGCTGTGTGGAGCATGATGAAGAAGTTTGAATCAAGTGGGCGTCGCTCCAGGAAGAGGCCGACGACCTCAAGTGGTTGATGAAATCGCTGTTGCTATGGCAGACAGCGCTGCGCGGAATTCCCGATCGTTAGGTAGTGCGAGCGCTGTGTCACGACTGTTGAACCGGTGGTGCTTCGAATCATTCTCAAACGGTATCCGTACAAGATCCATTTCGTACGGCTAACTGCATCACAGGACGCACAATGACGAGTTGACTTCGCTCACCACTTTCTCGCAACGACTGAATTTGACGAGGGCTTGCCCTGGACCATCCTTTGAACAATCAAAGCTAACCATTCTCTTTCGGGTGAGGTGAACACACAGAATTGCTGACTGTGGGGATCTTCACTTCCAGTCACTGACCGTGAAGTTCCTCTGTATGGTGAACGTGTCATCGTATAATATGGCTTCACCGCTACGTTCATCATTGGCCCATTCTTTTTTGAACAGGTTAGCGCTCAAAGACCAGAGACGTGCAGTGTGACTGCCCAGCGTTATTGCCATATGCTTCGCCGGCGTGCCATACCCGGCCTACAGGAGAGGACGAATTGAACTCAGCAGTTTTCATGCAAGATGGGGACCCACGGAACATAGCTCGTGAAGTTCACCTGCTTCTCCGAAACATTTGCGGAAACCGTCGACTTATCAGCCAATCGTTTCCATGTGTACGGCCGGCACGATCACCTGATCTTACTCCCTGTCATTTCTGGTTGTGGGGCTATCAGAGGAATATTCACACATGTGCTGATCTGAAGCGTAGCATAACAAGAGAGGTAGCCAGCATACCTATGGACATGCTTCGTTCTCCTGCGCAGAATGCAACCCTACACTTTCAAACTCTTCTGGACACTGATGGACGCCATATTGAGCCCCGATAGTAGTAGTATTGGTAGCAGTATGTAATGGTATGACCAACTGTAGCAGCGCATTAAAAATGTTTCAACTGGATTGATCCTGCATTATTCCTGTTCCCCATATCTTTGACATTAATGTTATCAAGTTTGGTCCTCCTGTTGTAATTAGTTCCCATGTAATACCGTGTTAAATAGGGAAAGTTTAATTATAACCACCAGGTATACAGAGGTGTTCAAAAGAAAAGGTACGAAGCAACGGTGTTGGTGTGGCTGACATCTCTATTCAAAATTAATATCCAGAAGACTGTGCTCAATTATCCCACTGTTTCACGAGTGGAAGGATTCCCCGTTTCCAGAATGCCAGTAGCTGCGATAGAAGCCAGTTGTCCGCTATATCCTTCAGTTCGTCGTCCGAGTTGAATTGCTTCCAAACGCGTTGTTATGGAGCACGATCACTCTCCGCATGAGTAGCCCCGGCCTTTTTGCTCCCGATGGACCTCCGTAAGGTACAGTGCGTCTCACGACACACATCAATAGTTCTTTCGTGCTCGAGGAATTCCATGAGTAAAATATTTCGAAAGTCGAAAATGGTGACCATCAACTTGCCTGCTTAGGGCACAGCTTTGAGATTTTTAGGGGGAGACGACGACGCATGCTTCCATCCCTTAGATGCCTCACTACGTTATCCCGAAGCGGCATATACAAATTTCAGCCAAGTGTGACTGTTACGACGTTTCGTACCTTTTAATTTGATGACTCCTTATATACACTACAGGCCATTAAAACTGCTACACCTCGAAAATGACGTACTACTGACGCGAAATTTAACCAACAGGAAGAAGAGACTGTGATATGCTAATTATTAGCTTTTCAGAGCTTTCACAGAAGGTTGGCGTCGGTGGCGACACCTACAAGGTGCTGACATGAGGAAAGTTTACAACCGATTTCTCATACTCAAACAGCAGTTGACCGGCGTTGCCTGGTGAAGCGATGATGTGATACCTCGTGTAAGGAAGAGAAATGCGTACCATCACGTTTCCGACTTTGATAAGGTAGAAATGTAGCCTAACGCCTTTGCGGCACTGCTGCTCGCGTTGTTCGAGATCCAATGACTGTTAGCAGAATATAGAATCCTTGGGTCCCAACGACCTTGTATCACTAGCCTTCGAGATGACAGGCATCTTATCCGCATAGCTGTAACGGATCGTGCAGCCACGTCTCGATCCCTGACACAACAGATGGGGACGTTTGCAAGACAACAACCATCTGCACGAACAGTTCGACGAAGTTTGCAGCAGCATGAACTATCAGCTCGGAGACCATGGCCTCGGTTACCCTTGAAGCTGCATTACAGACAGGAGCACCTGCGATGGTGTACTCAGCGACGATCCCGGGTGCACGAATGGCAAAACTTCATTTTTCGTATGAATCCAGGTTCTGCTTACAGCATCATGAAAGTCGCATCGTGTTTGGCGACATCGCGGTGAACGCACATCGGAAGCGTGATTCATGATCGCCATACTGGCGTATTACCCAGCGTGATGGTGTGGGGTGCCGTTGGTTACACATCTCGGTCACCTCTTGTTCGCATTGACATCGCTTTGAACAGTGGACGTTACATTTCAGATGTGTTACGAACCGAGGCTCTACCCTTCATTCGATCCCTGCGCAACCCTAAATTTCAACAGGATAATGCACGACCGCATGTTGCAGGTCCTGTACGGGCCTTTCTGGATACAGAAAATGTTCGACTACTGTCCTGGCCAGCACATTCGCCAGATATCTCACCAACTGAAAACGTCTGGGCAATGGTGGCCGAGCAACTGGCTCGTCACAATACGCCAGTCACTACTCTTGATGAACTGTGGTATCGTGTTGAAGCCCTATGGGCAGCTATACCTGCACACGCCATTCAAGTTATGTTTGACTCAATGCCCAGGCGTATCAAGGCCGTTATTACGGCCAGTTGTGGTTGTTCTGGGTAGCGATTTCTCAGGATCTATGCACCCTAATTACGTGAAAATGTAAACACATGTCAGTTCTAGTATAATATATTTGTCCAATGAATACCCGTTTAGCATCTACATTTCTACTTGGTGTAGCAATTTTAATGTTCAGCATTGTACAAAAAACGTCGAAGTATAAATGTTATTACATCAGAGTCAAATTCATCGCACATGACGGAAAATATGCTGTACTAACTTTCAATGGAGGAAAACCTCCATTTCTGTATTATATAAGCGTCACCTGTCTAGTTGGTATGGCATTGAACCACAGTCACCACACTGCTTCCGAACTCTGCAGATACGTTCGAAGTGATGCCTTTTGATCCGGAGTATCTCTATTTCAATTACTTAAACATGAATAATTAAGTGAATGTGTCGAAATTTTTTGATCCAACTATTACAATTAGCCATAAAGGATAGTCTGAGTAATGGGTATTTAATGTAGAAAATAACGGACTCTGCCACAACACCCCCCCAAGTAATCTTCATTTTGGCGATATAACGTTCGCCAGGAAAGGATTTCTAGCCATATAAACAGAATAGCATACCTGCTCATTCAATCTGACACATACTAGATAGACTTTAAAATCAGAAATTCTATGGTGGGTCCATAAGCAAATTTTGATTGCTATAAAATACAAGTTTGTAGCCATAAACAAGTAAAGCCACGATACTGCAAAACGTCTACAGCACTATTTACGAAGCTTGTTGTTATGAACGGCCTGGTAACCCAATGTTTCCATTAACGGCCAATTACGGACCGAGTATCGACCTCCGGGCGGCAGGGAATCTGTAATGAATTAGAACCTTGATCTAACAAAGTACTTTCAAACTCTATTATCTGCCGCGTTATCAAGTGAGAAGCGCGCGGAATCAAAGAGAAGTTACCTTTGACGCCCGGTATTAGTTATGGCACTGCGTACCTACTGACAGAATGGAAACTCACTACCGCAAACTCGATTGCGCAGCATCTCGCGCCTCTGTTCCTCATTACTCTGCCCTTGATATAGATCCGCCTGAGCTGGCCGGCATTCAGGACCCCATTATGGGGGCGACAACCGGAAATTTGCTCTCCGGCACTGTGACAGATAGTTGCCTCCTGCATCAGCTGCCGCCAAAAGCGATCCCAAGATCGGTGACGTGACTTTTCCAATTCATAAAACTTTACATACGAAACTGTACTTATTCATTTGCTGTCTCAGAGTTATGAGAATATTTCATCGCTTGGTATTCTTCTAATGTACACATCAACACAAAAATAATGACGCACCACGAAGAAGTTACGCTTGTTCATTACACATTGACATTGACAAGCCGGTCGGAGTGCCCGAGCGGTTCTAGGCGCTTCAGTCCGGAACCGCGCGGAACGGTCGCAGACTCGAATCCTGCCTCGGGCATGGATGTGTGTGATATCCTTAGTTTAGTTAGGTTTAAATAGTTCTAAGTTCTAGGGAACTGATGACCTCAGATGTTAAGTCGCATAGTGCTTAGAGCCGTTTGAACCATTTTTTAAAAAATATATATATTGACGCAGGTGTCGACGGAAAATGCCAGACTCTAAACTTTGACAGCCGGTGGTTTGAATAAGTGACGCTGCACCGCAATTTCACCGTGCCTATGGTATGGAAGGTAAACGGGGGACATGCCGATACCGGGGCTAAAGTCTTCGTGATTTTCACTCCATTTACCCAGTTGGACAGTAATTAAGTCTCACGGACAGCCGCACGATAAATATACGCAAATGTCAGCATTTCAGAGAGGATGTGCAGTTGGGGGTCAAAGAAAACGGTTGAAGTTATCGGCGAATGAATAGGACGAAGCCACTGTTCGACGGTGTGCGCAGGGAAAGATGAATCACGACCAAATACAGCGGCAAGAAGAAGCGGTCGATCTAGAGAGACGATAGACCGCAAGGACCGAGCTTTTATCAGACAGGCACTGCGAGCCCCGAAGTACTTATCACCTTCCGACGTGCAAATGGTGCTTCGGAAAACACAAGAATCATTAACAGGCGGCTCACCGAAAGGTGGTTGTGCTCACGGCGCATCTTGCGCTGACTATCATTGACCTCTCTACAGCAACAGGCCGATTTGGAGTGTCGTCGGACACATTCGGCATGGAATGTTATTAATTCGGTACTGTCGTGTGACTAGGGCCAGGTAGACCGTTCGCAGGGTGCAAGTCTTTCGATTTGACTCCACTTAGGCGACTTGCCCTGAGCGGAGAGAATCTCCGAACCAGGCGAGAAAAGAAGCCGGGCCCTTAGGACTGACATTCTGTCGCGCTGATCACTCAGCTGCAAGGGGCGGACCATTCAGTTCTGGGTCCACTTCGAACAGAGTCCTTCCCAGAAGGTGGTAGGTCTGTGACAATAGCGGGGTGCTGCCGAGATGACCCGTGGGGAACGGTCGTCGGTACGTCTTTGTATCAGCCGAGATGTACATAAATTTGGAGCGACTGGCTGACACCTGGCAAAATAGATTTGCTGCTGTGTTCGGAGTACTGGCCGGCGTCTCGTCTCCAGGCATTGGGTTGTGAGGGTAGCGTTCTCAGAACTTGATGTCTGACACTGTGGGGTGTCCGACAGATAGGCGCCACACGTAGACACTGGTTTGCAGTTCTCGGCTGCAGTTTCTCGCGTCACTGCCCTCCTGCACGTGGCAAAAAAAGAAAATAAAAACGAGCGAGATGATTGGAGTGCTGGATAGGGGTTCAAGCTGAGGTGACCAAGCGCCGCTAAAATTTGTGGGTAAGTCTCTCCATTGCAGCTGGACTTTTCCCGGTGGTTTTGGAGGTTGTGTGTGTGTGTGTGTGTGTGTGTGTGTGTGTGTGTGGCGTACGGTAGGGAAATGACTGGCGCTTGACCCAGAGCATAGCCATGATTGGAACTGGTGGAGAGGACGAGGAACGCTGATTTTTCTAGAGCTTCTGCGCTGAGGAGTCTTTTCGAAGAGTCTCATCTGTGGAGACTTAGATAGAGGTCTGGGCATCTCTCATGAAGACCAAATTCTTGGTCGACATAACAGTATTACCCTCACAACAGCACGAACATAGTTTCACAGATCCCGTTCTTAATCGGTGATCGGAATAAATTATGCAGTGAACACATAGTGCGTAGTGGGGCGATCGCTCTGTTGTAGAAATAATTCAAAAACCAAAATCGCTTAAATACTGTTTACTGGATAACTGGTTTCAATACACTGAAGGTTCCATCATCGGATCTGAATGTAAATCAACATTTATAGATCAGTCAGATATAACACACCTTTACTGTGTTGAAACTGGTTATCCAGTAAATAGTATTTAAGCGATCTTAGCTTTTGAATTCTTTCTGGAATAAATTGTCTTCACATTTCGCGACTTGTCGGGAAATTATCCGCGGCTGCAGCTCGTAACGGCGATCGTAAATCCAGTTTGCAGCCTGTAGAACAACCCAGTGCTGAAAGCTGTCTACCCACGACCTCAGTTCACATTTTGGTGTAAAGTATTCGTAGCACTGGTAAAACAGAGACTTGTTCATTCATCCTGAAGCTTTCAGCTACAAGCAACGCCATACTGTGGCTACACCAGGGATTTTTGCACGTGTGAAACTAGATGAGTAACCTTAATCGATCGCTGTTGCACAGGGTAGTCGAGTTTTTAATCTATTTTGAAACTGCAACAGATTTTAGGGAACTGTAGTTACAGAGTAGGTCCCCATTTGATTTTACCAACGGCTCATTCTCATATACCATTTGGTTGGTTATATTACAAAACTCTTTTTGAAAATCATGTATCCTTCTTCTGGCACAGAGTTCTAGAGTGTTTATATTCTGATGTGCTATAAAAATTGTGTTTTAAATGTTAACTTTGTATGTACAGTATTAAAGGCGAAGGTGTGTGTTGTAAACAATAGCTGCTGAATTCATATCTAGACTGATACATCGATTGGAGATCAATCAGTGAAATATGTGAATGAGGGAATAGTAGCTGGAGCATGCTCCACGTTATGAAGATTGTTCAGAATAGCAGTTGTGAAAAACGCTAACTAGAATTATAAAAAGTATTTTTAATTTTTTGTGATCATTTTGTACAAAAAAGACACGCTAATGTGTGTCTTGACGAGAAAATAAATTCAGCAGTCTGCAGCAAACATACAAAAAGGTTTGTCCGTGTTTCTGGAATGCAAAAGTTTTCCTCATGTTGCGATATGAAACATACTGCAATTTGAACAAATTCCTCTTGTCAGCATGTTGAAACCTGCAGCAAAATATAAAAGGCGATTAAAGAGTTTCTGTTCGGAGGCCACACAATCCAGAACCGGTATGCGAGTCAGGAAAAGTAGGCGTGAGCAATGAGAGCCGCTCGGGATTAGCCGACCGGTCTTAGGCGCTGCAGTCATGGACTGTGCGGCTGGTCCCGGCGGAGGTTCGATTTCTCTCTCGGGCATGGGTGTGTGTTTTTGTCCTTAGGATAATTTAGGTTAAGTAGTGTGTAAGCTTAGGGACTGATGACCTTAGCAGTTGAAACGTCCCCTTAGAACAATTGTTCATGACTGTGCTTAAACAGACACACAATTTTTTTTTTTTTTTTTAGCGCAACGCAATGTGACTTTCAAAAATCCCTACAAAAAATGCCCTGACTAACATTAACCTATACGTTTCACAAATCGCTTACCTCACAAAAATCTTGGTTACTCGAACTACTGCAATACAGCGAGCGCCACTACGCCACTACTGCCAGCTAAATAAAAGATTCAAACTACGGAAGGCACTAACTACTGATAGGGATAGTTAGCAAATGAAAGATTTTGATAGAGAACAAATAATGTATTTACCTTAATAGTGTTCAAAAGTCATAATATATATAGCAGTTCATGACATCCAGTCTTACAAATTTCAAAACTCCGCCATTTTTCTCCCCACATCCACCACTGCTGCCGGCTCACCTCCAACTGCTCAACGCTACGCGCTGTTAACATCCAGCTGCCCAACACTACAATGGCGAGTTTACAACAATGCCAACCAGCCACTGACTGCACACAGCACATCCAGTGATTTTCATACAGAGCGCTACGTAGCGTTACCAATATAAAAAAACCTAAACAGCCTATTTACACAGTTAAGTCCCATAAGATTACACACACATTTGAACATTTTGAGCAATGAGACAATCATCTCACTGATGCATCACGCTGCAGGCACCCGTCTGGTAAAGTCCTCGTCTCACGTTAATCGCCGATCCTTTTTCAAGAACTGAAGAGGTGGCAATCGCATGCGGAGATATCATGACCATAGGACGGGTCCTCGAGATTCTCCACTTGAGTTGATGTAACTTCTACATTCCGAAATTTGTGCTTTTTTTGGGCGTCTGTTATCGTGATGGAGCAGAACTCATTGGAAGACCATTCGTCAGTGGTGGCTCTCGACAGACATGCTGCCCCATTCACATTCTTCGTCCTCCGATGGACGTCTACCGTTGAAGTTGATCCTGTTTGGATGCATGTGGTAATAACATCCGCGTAGTTCACGCTCCCGCATTTACGTCATTCACGTTGGAAAGATACGAATGCCACGCTGATCCCTTGCCTAAATGCCAATGATTATATTCCCGAATTGGATTCACGCTAGTTGCATACACACTGTGGCAACGCCCTCAAATGGGTCGTGAGTGTCTCGGATTTACTGAAGTAGCAAAGTGTCGCAAATTGGCAATAGAATTATGGTTTATTAGCATAGCAAGAATAGAAACTGTCTGAGACCGACTGCCTGTTACTGCTTATACTTGCCGCGAGTGAAGTAAATAATATTTTTTGACGTTCTTCTTCTGACTTGTTTCATCTTTCCCACCTCATTTTTCTATCCCATGCCAATTACTCTGTCTCAGAGCAGCATTTAAGGTAACCCTTATTTGCAGGTAAGAGCTCATTTTCTTCACTTACAATTAAGCTACTCCACATACCTGAAGTGTTTGTTTCATCGCTGTAGTACCTAGGGAAAAAGCAGCGAGCGGTTGGTTCCCACGCTGCAAGCGGAAGCTGTTTGCCATCTGGTGCTTTTAGAACCAGTGGGATGAGGAGTGATGGAGTCGCTCGTGACGTCAGCAAAGAGATACGTGGGGAAAGTACATTTATTCTGGCGCGAATCAAGCAACTGTAATAAGTAAATATTTGCTAACAGTTTTTGTCTTTTGCCGCTCAGACTACGGGTCATAAATATTGTCTTCCAGAAATTTAACGCTGCCAGGATACATTGATAATAATAAATAAATGAATAACTTTGGCATTACAAAAGATGTACGATCTTATACGATCCATACCGATTCTCCGGTCAAGTTATAGACAGTGCATCATAGTCGGCAGCCGTCGATAGGACGCCTTTCCATGTAGTCATGCGGTAGACCATTCTCTCGTACCGTTAATAGTTAGCTTGTAATCAGTGTGAAAATGTTTATCTTACGGTGTTTCTTCAATAAATTCACCATAGTAGCACCCCATGTAAAAAATTATTTTCTCGAAAGAACTGCTTTCAACTTCATTACACAAAAGGTAGACAGCAGTAATACACTTTCAGAATCTGACGGTGCTGCTACGGCTCTGCAAGGGCTCATAAAACTAAGAGAGCATCTCCGCAACAGTTAGGGTGAATAACTTCGCGGTGGCTCATTAATTACCTTAGTTACCGCAAAACTCGCATGGGAAAGCTTGGCCAGTAGTATTGTACGCGCCTTTTATCACTATCTACGGACTCACCGGCTAAACTGAGACATTCTTTCACTTCGACTACATCCTGGTCCCAATTTCCACATAAGTTGTTATTTGTGAAATAACTTTTTAACTAAAATATTAATGCCTGGACCTCAGTTTTTCCTTAGGCAATTAAACAACAATAACCACGATTTCTACAACCTTCTTCATATCGTCAAACCGTAAAATTGCGGCTAATAAGCAGTAAAAAGTATCATCACTAGGTGTAGTCATGCAATCATATGCAATCACATTGTGGGTCAGCAAGACTTCGGTATTATGTGGTTAGAAACTTTATTGTAGGCGAGCCAGGTTGTAAACTATAATCTCGCAAGATGATCGTAATAAAGATAACCTTTTGATGAAATTTCTAGTAATGCTTCTGGTAATTCGCCATCGCTATTAACGCCATCTTGAGAGATTATTGATAACAAAGAGGCTTATTCAAGGTTAAGTTTCTAACCTTATTTATAATAGTCTTACAATACGTGTAACTGCGTGACTACAGCTAGTCACGATAGTTTTCATTACACATTCACTGCTTTCATACGGCCTGGACGATTTGAAAACGGTTGTACAAAGCAGCGATCTTTCCTTGTGTAATTAAACGAATTGTAGTCTATGTATTAATTATTTTACTAAAAATATTTATTTCACAAACTACACTCCTGGAAATGGAAAAAAGAACACATTGACACCGGTGTGTCAGACCCACCATACTTGCTCCGGACACTGCGAGAGGGCTGTACAAGCAATGATCACACGCACGGCACAGCGGACACACCAGGAACCGCGGTGTTGGCCGTCGAATGGCACTAGCTGCGCAGCATTTGTGCACCGCCGCCGTCAGTGTCAGCCACTTTGCCGTGGCATACGGAGCTCCATCGCAGTCTTTAACACTGGTAGCATGCCGCGACAGCGTGGAGGTGAACCGTATGTGCAGTTGACGGACTTAGAGCGAGGGTGTATAGTGGGCATGCGGGAGGCCGGGTGGACGTACCGCCGAATTGCTCAACACGTGGGGCGTGAGGTCTCCACAGTACATCGATATTGTCGCCAGTGGTCGGCGGAAGGTGCACATGCCCGTCGACCTGGGACCGGACCGCAGCGACGCACGGATGCACGCCAAGACCGTAGGATCCTACGCAGTGCCATAGGGGACCGCACCGCCACTTCCCAGCAAATTAGGGACACTGTTTGTCCTGGGGTATCGGCGAGGACCATTCGCAGCCGTCTCCATGAAGCTGGGCTACTGTCCCGCACACCGTTAAGCCGTCTTCCGCTCATGACCCAACATCGTGCAGCCCGCCTCCAGTGGTGTCGCGACAGCCGTGAATGGAGGGACGAATGGACACGTGTTGTCTTCAGCGATGAGAGTCGCTTCTGCCTCGGTGCCAATGATGGTCGTATGCGTGTTTGGTGCCGTGCAGGTGAGCGCCACAATCAGGACTGCATACGACTGAGGCACATAGGGCCTACACCCGGCATCATGGTGTGGGGAGCGACCTCCTACACTGGCCGTACACCTCTGGTGATCGTCGAGGGGACACTGAATAGTGCACGGTACATCCAAACCGTCATCGAACCCATCGTTCTACCATTCCTAGACCGGCAAGGGAACTTGCTGTTCCAACAGGGCAATGCACGTCCGCATGTATCCCGTGCCACCCAACGCGCTCTAGAAGGTGTAAGTCAACTACCCTGGCCAGCAAGATCTCTGGATCTGTCCCCCATTGAGCATGTTTGGGACTGGATGAAGCGTCGTCTCACGTGGTCTGCCCGTCCAGCACGAACGCTGGTCCAACTGAGGCGCCAGGTGGAAATGGCATGGCAAGCCGTTCCACAGGACTACATCCAGCATCTCTACGATCGTCTCCATGGGAGAGTAGCAGCCTGCATTGCTGCGAAAGGTGGATATACACTGTACTAGTGCCGACATTGTGCATGCTCTGTTGCCTGTGTCTATGTGCCTGTGGTTCTGTCAGTGTGATCATGTGATGTATCTGACCCCAGGAATGTGTCAATAAAGTTTCCCCTTCCTGGGACAATGAATTCAAGGTGTTCTTATTTCAATTTCCAGGAGTGTTATTAAAACCGCTGGCTCCTTCAGCGGAAACGAAATTAACACTTTGCCTTCAGCCTTTGTTTCAATTTCTTTCTTTGTTCCAACGATGAGACATAATACAGTTCCTGTCAGTTTCAGTTTTTGTAAGAAGCTGAGTAGATGACGAAAGTGCATTTGCTATAACTAAGCTACGAACAGGAATGTAACGGTATCTACGTTTTATAACTTTGGTTATGCTATGTGACAGT
The DNA here is from genome assembly GCF_023897955.1 of Schistocerca gregaria. Classification (NCBI taxonomy): domain Eukaryota; kingdom Metazoa; phylum Arthropoda; class Insecta; order Orthoptera; family Acrididae; genus Schistocerca; species Schistocerca gregaria. The sequence continues at coordinate 339,301,998 of NC_064926.1, read as the reverse complement.
TACACTTTTGGTAGCACTGAACTGTATCGTTCCTTTAAGACAAGGGGGTGTAAGTGTAGCTGCCATAACACAAGGTATTCTTCGAATGATGTAAGCTGTCTTGCCAACAGTCTCAACCCTAAGGCGCAGTCGAATCTCATCGTCACCAAAGATGAGAGATCGAGAGGATCCCTCACCATCTACGTCGTGCTGTGCACTAAATGCGACAGTTTTTTTGCGGACATGTTCGATGAATAGGTACGCTTATCATCCAGTCCTTAGTTTGATACGGTAGAAAACTCACAGCATGTAGCCAAACGCCTTGTGAAAATACTCTGTCTTCATGATGTCCATCGGAATAGGTTGAAATGGGAACGCAGCTTGTCAATACCACTCAGATGCATTGTATAGGACTGATCTGATATAGTACAGTGAGTTGCAGTGATCCATGTTCGTTGGAACTCAGGACATATTTACGAGGCTCTCAACCTCGGAGGGAGTGACACATTAATGGAGTAACCTGATAACACTAAATACCAACAACTACGTACATATACGAACTGAACAGAACTCTGTCCACAGGTTTTAAGAGGTTGCTGAAGGATACATTCTGTGTATTTTGGTGTAAGGAATCCACGTCTCCCATAGCTCCTTGCAGATTAGTAATGAAAGTATGATTTATTCGGTTTGTTACCGTAATTACCGCGGTTTTGTCAGGCTTTCATAAGTTTTTTGCCACTGTAAATAATTCACCTGTTCTGTGCAGGGACAAACATGAACGTGCGCGCTTCGTCGCCAGTCAGTTGTGCAGCGCGGGGACATTCTGAATTGAAGCGTAGTAGCGAGCAGTTCAGTTCTTAGAGGAGATTTTACATTCGTGGTTCTGAGAAAAATTATCTTGTTTGGTTCAAATGGTTCAAATGGCTCTGAGCACTATGGGACTTAACATCTGAGGTTATCACGCCCCCGGAACTTAGAACTACTTAAACCTACCTAATCTATTGACATCACACACATCCATGCCCGAGGCACGATTCGAACCTGCGAGACCACCGCGTCCGGCAATTATCTTTGTTTGTCATTGATTCTACTGGTCGAGAAAAAGTTTTGGAGGAATTTTTCAATGCAACCAATGCATGCACAAGAATGACCTGTTTGTCTGTCAGAACCATTAACTGAAGAAATCTTTGTCCCTAAGGTAACTAATAACAGTAATGGTTTGTGTTAATTTGATATTTTTGTTCTCATTATGTAACAATTAATACAGTTAGTGTAAATGCTTTTAATTTTTTGTTAGAAGAATTTCATAGTTGTTAAGATCTTTTTATGCTGTCCAGTCTTTTTTGTTAATAATCGAAGTAAAACCCACCTCCATAATCCTTAGCAAGGTTTTTGAATATCTTTGTCATGTGTGAACTGCACCTTACTCCACACGAAGCCACAGTTTGTTTCTGAGAAGCATAAACAAATTTTCATTTTCATTTAGCTGCTGTATCTGCTGACTTCTCTTTGCTTTCCAGGTTAGCAGTACTCCACACACAAAGCAACATCCTAAGTATGAGGTAAGGTACTTTTATTTCAGGGCAGAATTCACATTGCATTCCTAAGCGAAAAAAAGTCGTTGGCAGAACTGTCAAGTATGGTGCTTATTAAGCAGATTAATTTATAGTGTGCCGTGTAGGTAATATTAAACATTTATTTTCTAACGAGCTCAGAAATGTTTTATTTGGTGGATATTTCGACTCAAACTTCTTGCTACGAAACTTTTATGAGGTACTTCAATATTGAGTTTCAGCACACCATTAGTTACTTTTGCCATGCGCAACACAGGGCTAACCAACAGTCTGTACCGCTTACCAGCGGAACAAGATATCTAAAGTACAGGTTACAATAATAGAAAGGTTTTCAAAAAAGAATATTCAGCATTTTCATTGATTGACAATTTTTTTACAGAAAGCTTACAGTTTCTGTGTAAACAACAACCGTGAAGAAACCTGAAACATTCAATAACCAAAACGGACAACACATAACACATAGCACATAGTAGTGCAACTGCTGTGTCGTGCGAAAAAGACAGCCAGGGCAAAAGCACCAAAGAAGCGAGCTGGTGCCAATCCCACAGAGACTCGCCACTTGCGCGATCTCCACTAGCGAGATGTGCGGGGCTGAGGATGAAGATACCGACTTCGCACCGGCCAACTGCCGGCCGAGAACAATCCGCCAATGACTGGACGATAACGTACAGAAACCTACTCGGAGGACAGAAGAGTAGCTCTCACCCATCGTCCAGGGCCGACTTAGACAGGAAACGTCGCTCAGTAACTCTGAGAAGTGAACAGACAGTTGTTGTAAACTGCATTTGCTATGTACTGTGAAGTCTACCTATGATTGTTTGCACCTATTGTGTTATACTACACGCAGAGTTGCAGACTTAACTATTCAACAGGTCACGAAGATAAATAAACCTTTTTAACTCATTTGTGTGACTTTACTACTAATTTGTTAGGGTGTTGTAGAATCTTCGTTCTACTGTCTTCTTACTTGACCACGAGGCATGGCTGTTTGATAGTGGCAGGGGGAAATTGTCTTAGCTGCTTACTGCAGCAGAAGCCGTTTCAGTAACTCATGAACTCGACCTACCGTAACAACAGTGGCAATTCGGCCTCCACAGCAGTAATAACGAGGCCTTTACAAGAACTGGCGAAGTGGGTTTACAAAATTGGCGACGATGGCTTACAAAAGTAACAACCATCAGACGAAACTGTCAAGAGATCACAAAGGCAATTCCACGAAAACATCTTACAGATCATAGAGCACACTCCTCCATCCCCACCCCTCCACCCCTGAACCCTTCTGACGATTGCTGCAGGGTAATTTCAGTCCAACGGAAAATAAAACGTGTTCCATCCGAAAAGGCCATCTGCCGGTACTCCCAAGGAAGCCCTTGAGTGCGACATCGTAAGTTCAATCTTTAGTACGGGCTCATTTGAAAGTGTTGTGTTAACAGTTATCACACTACAAATGTTAGCTGCGAATGACTCACCATGTGCAGGAGAGCGAAGGAAATAAGTGTCCGGAGGATGCAGAGATCAACCTCCTATGTCAGGCATGTATTACACTTAATAAAACTGACAACGTCGATGTTCAAGAAATGTTCAAAAGGAACCATTAACTTGCACCATGAACACCGAACGAAAAATTGCGCTTCACAGTCAACACGAAGATTCCCCCCATCAAGACAGAAGGCGAATCCTTGGGAGGTAAAACCGTGTAGTACGTACAGCTAGATATCCACTCATAGAGAATGCACGTAGAATCATACTGGTGTAACGGAGTCATGAGAACTGACGGAATGTGATGGCATGCACCCAAATTCGAAACAGTCTGGTGTGGAGCTCATCGTGAAAGTGGCTATCCTTTCAAGACGTAGCTGCAGGTAGCGTGATAATCTGCTTTATACTCACCGGAAAAAGAAACCTCCACTGGCTGAATTTGTTCAGTGGCTCCAACTGTTATGAACTGCAATGTTACACACTTTTCAGGAGGAATAATTTGCTGTGAACCGGTATGACTTTTGTACTGAGACTAGGAATCAAGCAAAAGAAAGTTATTTGGACCAGCTATTTGCCGAAATCAATGCTCTTACCATAGCCGTAGTTCTCTTACTCCCCTTTTCCAACTCTTGCTTGCGGTGACATAAATATTTGCTATTGGGTATGCAAGATCGCGCACACGAGAAAGAATCGTAGGGGGCGTAGCACCTACTTCTCGCAGCACATAAATAACTTTCCAGCCAATTTACCATCCAGATTAACAGTCGGCATAATTGTATACGTTAAGGCATTGATGTTATCTGGTCTTGATACAGCCCAATTGATACCACTAATTTCCAGGATTCCTTATACACGCATGTCCTCTTCGGAACCTGATTGGTAGGAACTGAAAACAAATTCCTTATTGAACGATGGATTTAGTTTCTTTATGTCGTCTACAAATTTTCGGGCCTATCCCGCAGTTTGTTGTGCATCGTAAAGTTGACCAAGTTGACACAGAAACGCAAATATTTCATCTGCCACTTCTTTGTCCCTCTGCGAAATTGCTTGAGTTTCTATCTGTCGAAATCTCAACTTTAGAAACGGTTACTGTAGATGTAATGCAACGTTTACTTTGTTTACCGCTGTCATTGTTCTGCTTTGCATCAACACCATTAGCACTGTGGTACTGTTGCGAGTTTCTGGTCAATTAAGCAGTTCAACTGAGCTCCGGAGCCTCATAATGTGATCAACATTGGATACCTCTAAACCCGACCCCTGTTTCCATTGGCAGTCAATATTGTGGCTGCGTGGTAGACAAAATGTGGTGTATCGAATGCAGTAAACATCATCGGCCTTTTGCGACCAATCCCGCAAAGGGTTCCTTGTCAGTGGACGTCTATGAATGGCACTGGAGTGCAGTTTTCAGCCTTCGTCGCCGCTGAACAGCTGTCAGCATGGGTGCACGAACCAGGCGCCTGCTGCGAAGGCCCACACGTAGCAACGCTCGCAGACTGGACGTTGAGGAGGCACTATTGACAGCGTCTTGGTTCATCCGGGCGGTCAGTTGCTCAACAGTTGGAGGTCTATCCGACCGTTCACCTCTCTGCAGCCGTCGTTTACCCATGTCACCAAAGGCTCGTGATGCATCACTTTTGCATTGAAGCTGACATTGGATAGTCATTTCGCTATGCGTGGTTCGCTTCAACCAGGGCACCACGCGAACACGTTACCAACTTAGCCATTTCGGAAATGCTTCCACCCCTGGCCCGAAAGTCAATCATCATGCTTGGGTGGACGTCAAAATAAATATTTCCGTTTCAACAATACAACAATGACTGCACTGTTTTGCGCACACCTCATTCCCCCCCCCCCCCTCCCTAGTGTTGCCACCTGCCGTCTGTGAGTGCTTATTGCACGTTGTTTCCGAAAATAGCGGTGGCACATTAATGAGACTGAACTGTGTATATTCAGCAAGAAACTTTAGTCTATGTCGCAGAGTAGTGCGTATCCATTTCAGCGATTTTTACTGAACAGCTGTTTTAAGCGTAGCATGTATCAATCTCTAGATGCACCATAATCTCTCTTATCTTACTGTGATCACCTCCCAGGGAGATATACGATCGTGTTTGCGTAATAGTGATGAAAGTGTACCTCAAAAACGTGTTCTCAAACTTTACTCAGCAGAATTTCGCGAGAACTACGCCACCTTTTCTCCAAAGATTCCAAATTAAGGTCAGTGAATGCCTCTCTTAAATTTTCGTAGCAGCTAAACGCATATTATAACAGCAGCATGTCTCTGAATCCGCTGTCGCTGTACAGACCGTCCCTCGAGGAACGGTCATTATGAAGGAAATTGTAAGAGCTGTTATCTGAAGGAAAAGTGCCTAGTGCATACGGACTCAAAAATGTTTTTCTTATGAGCAATGTGCACTTCTTCGTCTTCGATAATGTAAAACAAATTTTTTCTACTGCTAGTTCTTTGCTTTCCATAGTTTGGGTGGGCTCTTGTTGTGTACGACTTCGTACACAGTGTGAAGGAGACGTAAGCTTCAGTGGGATGCGATAAATGTCGTCATAGGAAACATGGACAGTAGTAGAAAAGATTTACGAACAAGTTAAAGCAACATACAGAATATTTACTTGACTTATGTTTCTCCAAGCTTTCAAAGGCTTAATACAAACAATGCAGCAAGAATTAGAGTCCAGCTCATACAATAGCATCGAGGACGAGGCTCGCTATGCTAAGCGCGAATAGTGATGATGTAGAAATGTGGCACGAAGTGCAAATGAGCTAAACGGCTACCGCCGGTCGTTCTGTACCGTGGAGGCAGAGGGCACTCGAAGTCCATAGCAGTTGGAGGTGTGGCTCAGTGGGCGTTACCGGCGTCAGACGGAAACTTGCAATTCTGTTAGCAATTGTGAAAAGCCAATGGGGTCGTAATGATACATGGTATCAAGTGCAGCAGTGAGCACTTTTTCCTTAGATGAAATATATTTCACAGGAGTGAAGATGAGTGAGTGCTCATATCTCGTAAGGTATGCACTTTAGATTTCATGTTTACTTGACTGTATTGCTTCGAATGATCATTCTTGTCATATCACTGAATACTGACCACTCCTTCTGGGACACCCTGTACATCCATCGTCATGGCTACTTGATGATTAAAATGGCTCTGAGCACTATGGGACTTAACTGCTGAGGTCATCAGTCCCATAGAACTTAGAACTACTTAAACCTAACTAACCTAAGGACGTCACACACATCCATGCCCAAGGTAGGATTCGAACCTGCGACCGTAGCGGTCGCGCAATTCCAGACTGTAGCGCCTAGAACCGCTCGGCCACCGCTGCCGGCGCTACTTGATGAGAAATTAAAAACTGTAGCTCTACTCTAGAACTGACTGCACTAACATCTTACCTGCGATAAGTTTCTTTCCAGATGTATCGCAGTTTCCCAGGAGCCTTTTGACAAATTTAAGTCCCATATCCATCTTGCCTAACATTGATTTTATTTGTTCGTCCTATTTAATAAAGCTTCTAAGAATAACAGCAATTTTGAGATGCTGAAGATATTCACCAGCAGTCTTGTAATAGATACAGTCCACTCTTATTTCGTTGTTATTTGCATTATTTTGGATTTATCATGAAAAGATATTTATTTATTACATATAGTGGAAAATTTTTCTACGTGCTCCCGCATTTGCTTCCGATCGTACATCGACGATAATTCCCTGTAGAGAACACCATCACTAAAAAATCTGCTGTTGATCTTACCTGCTAAGTCGTTTATGAATACGAATAACTGTAGAGGTCCTGTTATCCTTCTTTAGGGCACAGTGTATGTTACCTTCCTGTTGTTGGAAGAGTCGCCATCTTGTGCAGTGGTATGGGTTTTTCATGGAGCCAATCGTACGTTTGTGATGATAATTCGAATTACTGTCTCCTGATCAGTAGCCGGCCGCGGTGGTCGTGCGGTTCTGGCGCTGCAGTCTGAAACCGCGGGACTGCTACGGTCGCAGGTTCGAATCCTGCCTCGGGCATGGGTGTTTGTGATGTACTTAGGTTAGTTAGGTTTAAGAAGTTCTAAGTTCCCTAGACCTGAGACGTTGAGTCCCATAGTGCTCAGAGCCATTTGAACCATTTTTTCTTGATCAGTAATTGAGGCTGTAGTACTGTGATAGGACACTTCTTTGGAAAAAGTCTAGCTACATACACATATCAGTAATGAAACTCCCATTTAAGACATAAGATAATTAATAATATTAGCTGGCACTGACCATTGATTTAATTCGAAAATTTGAAAGCTTTTGTTACTCTGGTTTGATCCCGGGCAGATGCTCTGATAACTATGCCATCTGGACACGATGGTCATAGCAGCTGCACAGACCGCCTTAGCACATCTACCGTCAGACCCAAATTCTCAACTCATCCACACATTACCAATGTAGCTCCCATACCACCAGAATATTAAACTTTTATAGATAAAATTTCTGCACCACAGCACTAATGATTGCCACTACATAACTGATGGGATCTTGTTGTTCTCTGACATTTAATTTATATTTGTGTGTGTGATGTAACAGTAGCAAGTGTTGAAAGCACCATGAGATGATGAGCAGAGACGCACACCAACCGAAGTTGTAAGAGAGCTACACCCCAAGGACAAGTTGTTGGAAACGCTGCCGGGATGGTCTGGTGGTCGCTGGTCACGTGACAGTGGCTGCTACTGTGTAGAGGTGAAGAGGTGCCACAGGAAAGCGAGCCACTGTAAAGAGGCGCAGATAGCGTCTCCTGTAGAGAAGTACATGGTGAAGAAGTTTCATGACCAGGAAATTATGTGAGAACTCGGAATCTACAGCCCGAACATACCTTTATATGTAATATGTAGAAAGCTAGTCGTTTCCCCATAAAAAGTCCGTATAACAAACAGAAACATCTCAGAGATGGATAGGGGCCCTCCATCCTGGGTCTCTGAATTCGTGGAAGAACACTGAATGCCCTGACTTCTCAGAAAAACGATGCTTATTTGCTTTTTACCATAAAAAAATCACTAAACAGCTGTATGTTTTCAGAAGTTATTTTATTTACACAGCCTGTTTCGGCATTTCATTAATGCTATCTTCAGGCCCCTATGCATTATATGTATAGAGAATGAGACACATCACAACATACATAACCAGAGCCATAAATATCTGGATTCCGTGACTTTTTTGTGTGTACTTAAAAGTTTACGATGAGATGCCAAAATGAGTGGTGTAAATAAAATAACAAAGTCTGAAAACATGTGGCTGTTTGGCGATTTTTCTTGAGTAAATGTCTGACTGGCCTCTGTTCCATATCCAGGATGGATCAACAAACATGTTTATTTGACGTTAGACCTGCCACTACTGACTAATGTAATCAAACTCAAAGTTACAAATAGACACCGGGTTCTGACAAGGCAGGGCATCTTACTTGCCAAAGAAAGAGACAGAGAGAGACAGGACACGAATATTTTTGATCGGGTATGGTAAACCGCTAGCCATCGGTTAACCAGTTAGGTGAAGGAGACGAGCTGTTTGTAATGAGTAGTAAGACCGCCGACGCTAGGAAAATTCGGAGCGAAGCCAGTTAAATACTGTGAGAGATGGAAAATGCACCAATGCAAGATTTCCTCTTACATCACATTTGATTGCAAATAAGATGGTAAAGTAGAGTTCTGAGGTCAAGATACAAATCTGGAACCTTCGATACTCAGAGCCGCTGCAGAGCTTGCTTGGCCAATACGGGGACTTAGAAATATTTTGCGATAAATTGGACTTAGCCACTGTCGATGGTTCCACCAATAGTCGATTCTACAACCACTTGGACAATCACCTTCAGTACTTTGGTGAGGCCATGCTGTAGCTACGAAGCATAGGTGAATTGGAGTCGCTTTTTCTTAATTCATTTGTTTCAAGCTCCAGTCTGAAGACTTTCACTGTATCAGTAATGGATTGTTTGGTTGAAATGGCTCTGAGCACTATGGGACTTAACGTCTGAGGTCATCAGTCCCCCAGAACTTAGAACTACTTAAACCTAACTAACCTAAGGACATCACATATATATCAATGCCCGAGGCAGGATTTGAACCAGCGGCCGTAGCGGTCGCGCGGTTCCAGACTGAAGCGCTTAGAACCGCTCGGCCACACCGGCCGGCAGGCTGTTTGGTTTCAGTTTCCCCCGCATGTGTGCTGATTTTCCTTTTTGCAGTAAGAGTTGCTTCCATTAAACTTACGACAAGTATTGGGCGTTTCATGAGTATAAGTAAATTTTTATGAGAATATTAACTTTTCGCAATCATCCCTACGTTAGAATTACCACGGATATTGCCATTCATTTTTATGTTCATCAATTATTTATTATACTAATGTTACCACAGCTTTCCACTCTTTCATATTCATTTCATTGCAATAATTCGAAGTCATTATAAATCGGGCGTCATTTAATATTCAAAACTTCACCATCACCGCTTTTGAGGGTACGTTTGAATATATTTTACCGACACCTACCGGAATTCAGTTCATTAACCTGGAGCGTTAGCCCTTCTTTGTGTAGAAAGAAGAATGAAATAATAAAACGACCTCCAGCACTATCTTGATTACTAGGCAGCAAGGTAGAGAGTAGGCCGCCTTTTGGAAATCTAGGAAAGTAGATTCTACCTGTCCACCTACATCTACTGCTTGCAAGTTTTCACTCGTGAATATACCTGTAGCAGCCGTTATTCCATACCCATTCATGATGAGCAGTCCGTTTTCGTCGAGGAACGCGGGCCTCGAAAGCTCTTCACGACATCGCAGTTGACGAATATCAAGGATATTTCCTGTAATCATCTACATACATTCCCTTACCCCTGTAGTCTTTTCTAATCACCTGTGGCTATTCACAGCTAAAAGCGTTTTCCAATAAATATGAAAATATTTAATGTAAAAACGACTAGGGATTCTATTCCGATCTGGTGTTATGTTCAATTTGAGTACTATGAAACTCGGTAAACAGGATTAATTTTCAACTTAAAAAGAAAGAACTGTAATTTTTAAAGAAATGTGAAATCAATATTATAGGTCGTGTACCTGACTTTACGCTTATAATTAGATTTGGGACCTAGCTCGTGCTTTTATATGAAAAATAAAAACAATTTGTTTGTATTCACCTCAGAGGGAAGGGGGAATAGAAGCAGAGGTGTTAATCTTCTTGTAAAGGGCGACGAAAAGTTTACGTTCGAAGGCAGTAGAGTCCAGAATCGGTACGTCTATTAGGCAAAATCGCCGTGAGCGTTGACGAAATCATCCAACCTATGCACCAAGTTGAAGATATCAGTTTGGTAAAACACCGTCTTCTGCTGTGTGAAGCAGACAGTAACAGCCTGCTGCATATCCTCGTCTGAGAGGAATCATCAAACCTTCTGCGCCTCTTTAAGCCGCAGAAGGCGTGAAAACCGCATCGAGAGAGATCAGGAATATACGCCGGGTGCTCGAGCGTCTCCGTCTGCAGTTGTCGCAACATCTGTTTTACGACATGTGGTAACATGGGGACGTGTGTAGTCGTGAAGGAGTAAGGAACTTGGGGCACCATTCGACGACGATGATTTTCGAAAGACATGACGCCCCACACACATTCTTCATTGTCCGATAGATGTGTAATGGTATTTGGTCTTCAGAAGCCGAGGAAAGAATGACATGTTGGTCCTTTTTGGGTGCATTTGGCAATAAGGTTGGTATGGTTCAAGATGACGACCTTATCGCATGAATCTCACAGAGGCACAAATGCCACACTAATCAGTTACATGTCGGTGTCAACATACCCGCATCAGAGTCGGGTTACGTGACATATACTCTCCAGCAATTCCCACAAACAGAAGCTTTTCAATCGCCCTACATATTTTTTCTATTTATTGACCTTTGGAGTGAATGAGAACACATCGAAATTTGTTCTGGGTCCAGCAAACTCATCATCATCGTCTTATTGCAAGTATTCTCTGGCTGCCACCGCTTTTCGCTCTCCGTATTCCACTGCCCCCGTTCATACTAGTCTCCTTCGAAGGGTCCTCTGGCATCCATCATACCCTGTGCATCTCGAGCTGCAGCTGTATCACGTTGTCCACTCTTTCGTGTTTCCACTGGGGTCCGTTGTCACACTACCTTTGGCCATCGGCTGTCGTCCATCCTTTCTAGACGTCGATAACATTTTAGTTATTTCGTTTCTATGGAGTCTATTACTGGTTTATCGACGCCCATAGTCTCTCTCTTATGTTACTAATTGATACACGATCCGGCTTGTAAATGCCACTATTACGCCTTCAAATGTCCATCACTAGAGCAAGCAACTTGTCTTATTGTCCATGTTTCTGCTCCGTTTCCAACGACTTACCGAGATATCATTTACTGGGTCTATTTTGTTATTCCAAAGGACAAATTCAGCTGTTGTACGACCATCTTCCTGTGCCCAATTCTTTTTAATTTCATTTTTTTATGTTTGTCATTTGATGATATTACAACCCCTTGATACTTAAACCTCTCACATCGTCTGATTTCATTGACTCCAACCTCCAGACCCCTATAGTCCTGTCGCAAACCTTAAGATATTCAGTTTTTGTCAAGCTAATTGTGAGACCCCAATTTTTCATATTTCTCTTTTAACTCCCTAAACATGTACTAAACATCATCCTGATCCTCTCCTACTATGATCTCATCATCAGCGAAGACAGGTTTATACGAGAATTCATCTTCCTCAGGGACTCCCATGCCTTCATATTTATTCCTTCAGGTTTCAACTGCTGACTTCAAATAAATTTTACATAGGGTTGTTGCTGTATCACATCCTTGGCGTACCCATTTTCTAACATGAAACTCCGATGACAGTGAATTTCTTACTTTCAGAGCACTCACATAGTCCGTCTACAGGTTTCTAATTGCTTTGATGTAAGTAGTTGACACACCACTATTCTTCATACTTGTGCACAGATTGTTTTGTGGTACCATAACATAGGCCTTCTGAAACTCCACCAAGACTGAACGCGTCTCTTTCTCTCTGGCAATTCTCTTCTGTATTAATTTCCGAAAGGTGAATACTCCATCAATACATGAACGCCCTGGTCTGAAACCATTCTGTTCTTCAGATGTTACAGGCTCCACTTCTATTCTGTCTTTTAAGGTTCTCCAATAAAACAATGCTAGTGGTGGCATCACACTTATGGAGTGGTAAGTTCCACAGCCCTGCCTGTTCCCTTTCATGTAGATTGAAGTAACATTGGACTTACTTCCATTAGTGGTGTAACCTGTCCCCTTGCAAACACTCATCATACAAATGGGAAAACATATCATACACAACAATAGGAGCTGCTGTTATTAATTTTATGTTTATTCCAGACCTGATGATTGCTCATTTTTCATATGCTTTACAGATTTTCAACTCCTTTGCGAGATTACCATTCATGTACATGAATTTTCGTCTTCATCCATCATATTTACTGTTTCTTGAGTGAATTAATGTCTTTTCTTTGTAAGCAAGGCTTGGAAATACTTTACCCATCCCTCCAAGCTTACTGGAGTAATCCCAGCTCTATCTGTGTTTTCAGCTCACACCAAATTTAGCATCTTCTGCAATCCTCTTACTCTAGTACCAACAAAGTTTTCTTCTGTTTCTTCTCCGACTTTCTGCCAAGCCTAATTTTTAGCTTCAGTAGTTTGTGCTCCTCTCCGTTTAGCCCCTAACGTTCATATCTTCATCAAACCGAGTGCTCAGATATTTATTATAGGCCTTCTTTTTCATCTTCACCTAGTTTTCTACTTCCTCGTTCCACCATGGATTCTTTATCTCATTTTCCAATTTTGTTGTCTTCCTCAGAACTTCAAAGCTCTCTTCATATATCTTCGTTTAACTGATTGATACAAAGTCTACGTAGTATCATCCTGACATGTGATGCCTTCGTTGCCAGTCTAAATCCACAGAGGAAGACTATATTAGGTCTGAAGCGAAGTGGGTTCTACAGACCAAAAAGTAATGCTCTGATCCAGGTTCGGAGCTCCATAGAAGTCTCACGTGCCTTATAAACAATCTGTCTTTCTGCCGTGTTATCATATAGTCAGTTACTGGGTTTTAACTTACGAGTCGGCTCTTCCCAAGTATGTTGATGTATTGACTTATCCTAAACTACCCATTCATTATCTTCAAAGTCCATCAACCTACTCAATCTCACTTAACACATTTTCCCCTACTGACCAACAATGGCACCATTAGTTTTCCATGTAGTAAGCGCATTCAAGTCTCCATAACTAAAATTTTCTTTCGGTCACATTCCTTCTCCATTCATCCCATCAGTTCCGAGTACAACTTTCTTTTCCTCCCTCCTAGTATCGTCATTTGGCGCATACCCTGCCATGATCACGACCAAGTGGCTTAAATATTTCATTTGCAGCTACAGGACCCTTTCACCACACTGATCCCCAGATTTTATATATTTCTTGTATTTTTTCTTAAAAGCAGTGTAACCGCACATCTGGCTCTCGCCTCTTTAGGCACAACGCTGTTGATATGGATGTAACCATTCCTTTCTTCCATAACTTTGCTCGTTTTCTTCATTTCAGTCAGGACTACTACTTCTTCGGTTTTAGCTGCAAATCCCTGAATGTTTCATGTACAGGTATTCTTTGACTTTGTCCTTGCCATATTTCGTTTTCCGGGAAGATTTTCCTGTTCATCCAATGCTATTTTGTTTCTCTAGCTTGAAGAATAATAAATAGAATTTATCTGGTCCAAAAAAGTTTAATTCCACACGTAAAGCAAAAATAATACAACTGACTGCGGTGTTTTAGTCTGTTTTCCAGATGAAAATTGTAATCTGTAAGATTGAGAAACTTGGATTGGTTTCTAATACATTGAGTCACTAACATTATGTTTAAAAATAATTTCTCTGAATCTGCAAGCCTTATTTTCCGAAGTAAGGAAGAACTTTCGAACAATATCTCCTTGATTAAAAATTACGTCCCATCTGGTAAAATAAACTTATTTAATCCTCTGACTTTCTATATAAAAATAAGCATAACCTTTAGCTTTTAAGTAGAAAGGTTAACATCCATACAATCTAAATGACTGCTTGCTCTTTCCAAATACTTTATTAGAGCATAATCACGTATGTTGAGAACAGTGCCAGATGGTTCTCCATTTCCGTCAAATTCTTGATCTTCTTCCTAAGAAGTCCGAGAATGCAACCCTATATTTTCTATTAGTAAAAACCCGAGTAAAATCCATTTTTTTTTTAAAAATTGAACTTTTGGTTTATGCAACGGAATTGCAAATTTGCATTGAACATAAAACTGTGAACAAAAACTCCTGTTTCTACATACCATGTCTATTGCCTGATTGTGAACTTCATACATATTATAAATATTCTCCGAGTAAAAGTTGTTCCTGACATAACATAACGGACACAATTATCTACAAAATAAAAGTGCATGATACTTTATAGTTTTACTTATATTTATTTATATTTACTGTACCGCTCCTCGTCGTATAATTCAAGTTCTTGCTTTCAGTTCACTATTTAGAAAGTGTACCTAACATAAACTAACATTTACTGAGACTCATCACAAATTCTTATTCGCAAAGCAAGGTTTCATATAGCATAGCTTCGATGTACAACTCTCACCTAACATTACACCTCATTAACGCTCAGCACATATTTTGACACTTAAAACGCATTATGAGGGATCTGCGGCAGACAGAATGAGCCACTTCAGATTGCACTGTATTTTTTGCTCATTGTAATGGTATAGAGGCAACCCTGATTGCAGTCAAATGGCGTTATTTACACACATGTTTTTGTTTATGGAAGATATTGAGAACGAACCAATATTGCGTGGAGTTTGTCAAATGAAGCTACGGACCGCAAATTCTGAATACAACGACACAAAAAGGGATAAGTATACCAATGGGCGTCGGGGGTTTTGTATCTACAAATGGAGTCTCACTTAAATGTCAGAAAATAAACACAAGCAGAGTTAAAACTGTGTAACAGCTCGGTACCATTTAACGATCTCTTTGGTCAGCTTTTTGTCTTGATTTTGCAAAAGGAGGACACCCCGGCGAGGTTCATTAAGTCGCTCCCCGCCCCTACCACCCCCTCCCCTTCCGTGCCGGCCGCCTGTCACTTAGCGAAGATTAATCCACGTGACTTCCTGCTGACACCATTCCGGCGCCCCGCGCCCGCTACTGTCGCTAATTTGGGTTTTAACTGGACTTAATGGCTCGGCAATAATTAACTTTCCGATAACCGGGGGCGCTGAATAGCGTGCATGCGAATCGATTATCCATGTCTCTATTAGCTGTGCGGCATGAATTGCCTGTACGAAGTCTCTTGCAGTGAAAACGGTCTCACATCTGTGGAAAATCGCAGGCCGTACTCTCCACGTTAACAGAGCGCTGCAGTCTAGGACAAATCCATAAGCAATAATTAATAATAGCGTCTGATCCAACAGTAACGGTGATACAATGTAATACAATGATCGCTCAACAAATGAACACATACATGTATAAAAGAGGTACGGAACAATAATGTAACATTTTACAAAGGGTCTGTTCTGGTTTACCTCTGAGAACTGAGCAAAAGACCCGTCTAATAAAATAAATTAATCTCTCGTGTTTCGATTGGCTATCGAATCACTATTATCCTAGGCAATTAACTGATGATTGCTGCCGGATTGATTAGTAATAAGAGCCTGACATGTCAATTAATTGGATTGTGAAATGAACGAACATTAACTAAAATTGATTTCTTAGTGCAATTTTGGTACAGAAATGAGTCTCCTTACCTCATAAAACGATATAAAATGGCCTGTTGATGTTGCGGCCTTCAGTCCGAAGGCTGGTTTGATGCAGCTCTCCACGCTACTGTATGCTGTGGAAGCCTCTTCATCTCCAAGTAGCTACTTTTACCTACATCCTTCTGAATCTGCTCACTGTGTTCATCTCTTGGCCTTTATCCCCCATGCTTCCCTCCAGTACTAAATTGGTGATTCCTTAATACCTCAGAATGTGTCCTACAAAGCGATCCCATCTTCTAGTCAGGTTATGCCATAAATTCTTCTTCTCCCCGATTCTATTTAGTACTTTCTCATCAGATACGTGATCTACCTATCTAATCTTCTGCTCTCTTCTGTAGCACGACATTTCAAAAGCTTTTATTCTCTTCTTATGTAAACTGTTCATCGTCCATATTTCACTTCCATAAACGGCTACACATCATAGAAATACTTACAGTCAAGATTTCCTTACACTTAAATCTATATTCGATGTTAACAAATCTCATTTCTTCAGAAACGCGTTCCTTGCCATTGCCAGTCTACATTCGATATCCTCTCTACCTTGGCCATCATCAGTTATTTTGCTTCCCAAATAGCGAACCTCACCTACTGCTTTAAGTGTCAGCATCACTTCATTTAATTCAACTACGTTCCATTATTCTTGTATGGCTTCTGTTGATGTTCAGCTAAGATCCTCCTTTCAAGAGATTCTCTATTCCTTTTAAATGCTCTTTCAAGTCCTTTGCTGTCTCCGACGGACTTACAAATTCATCGGCACAAGTCAAAGTTTTTTTTTCTTCTCCCTGATATTAATTCCTACTCCAAATGGTTTCTTTGCTTTCCTTTACTGCTTTTTCAGTGTACGGACTGAATAACATCGGGGATATGCTACAATCCTGTCTCACCCCTTCTGAACCACTGTTTCTCTTTCATGATTCTCGACTCTTACATCTGCCACCTAGTTTCTGTACAAGTTGTAAGTAGTGTTTTGTTTCCCGTGTTTTACTCGTGTTACTTTCAGGATTTCGAGTAGAGTATTCCGCGAAACGTATATATGCCTTTCCTACCTATTCTGTAAAGTAAGTCGTAGAGTCATAATAGCTTCGCGAGTGCCTACATTCCTCCAAAGTCCACAGTGATCTTTCCCGAGGTCAGTCTATAATACTTTTTCTATTCTTCTGTAAAAAATTCGTATCAGTATTTTACAAGCACTACTTACTAAACTGATAGTTTCTTAACTTTCACACCTGTCAACAACTGCTATCTTTGAAACTGCAGCATGTCTCATACATCTTGCACAAAAGATGGAATAATTTTGTCACAGTTGGCTCTCCCAAGGCCATCAGTACCTCTGACCGATTGTCGTCTACTCCCAGGGCCTTGTTTCGATTTAGGTCTTTCAGTGCTCTTTCAAATTACTCTCGCAATATCATATCTCCCGCCTCATCCTCGTATGCGTCCTCTTCCTTCCTATAATACTTCTTTCGTCTCCCTTGCATAGAACCTCCACTTACTCGGTTTTTTTGTGGGGGGGGGGGGGGGGGGGCTCTTGATATTCATACAGCTGATTCTGTTTTTTTTTGCGGAGGCTTCTTTAATTTCCCGGTAGTCAGCATCTATCTTACCCTAGTGAGATATCCTTCTGAATACTTACATTTATCCTCTAGCCATTACTTCTTATCCATTTGGGACTTCCTGTCAATCTGATTTTTAGACGTTTGTATTCCTTTTCACCTGCTTCATATACTGCGTTTTTTTTTTCTCGTTTCATCAGTTAAGTTCAGTATATCCTGGGTTGTCCTAGAATTTCTACAACATGCTGCGTTAAGTACTTCATCTCTTAAAGCTACTCATTCATCATCCCCTGTGTTCCTTTCCCCCGTTCTATTCGTACGTTGTCTAATGCTGCCTCTGAAACTTCCAACAGTCTCTGGTTCTTTCAACTTATACAGGTTTCATCTCCTTTATGTCCTACCTTTCCGCAATTTCTCCAGCTTTACTGTACACTTCATAGCCAAAACTTTGTGGTCAGAGTCCACAGCTACCCTTGGAAATGTCTTGCAAATTACATTAATTTAGATCGTTATCATTAGACCTTTAACATAATACTACTGTTACACGTAAGCAATTTAGCCACAGGATCACGGTAAAGCTCCATTTATTAGCTGTTCTTCGGCGTGGAGAAATCATAACTTCCCATCCACAAGAGTAACTGCCTTTAATTAAACTGTTCGTGACTGTACAATAACGTCACGTTGTCAGCAGCTTCCGGTCTTGCAAGTAGCACTGCTAATCTCGAACACGGGGACCCAGTTTGTGTGTAGGTGTGTAAGGTGCTGTCTCGTTAAGCACTTTTGTACAGAAATGTAATTAATTTGTAAAGTCGGAGCGGAGCATTGAATATGCCATTAGGCGCACTGAAAACTATTTTAAGCCGCTTGAAGAATGGTGAAGATGTATGTCGTCTCTAGATAAATAAAGTGAAAATGAGTGGGTGGTTGCTGATTTCCGTCGTTTTGAAAACGAAACTGTCATGGAATGGGTATGTCAGATTTTGCCTGGACCACTTGTTGAGAGATGCTTCTTGATGTGGTCTCAGAAGTATATCTTTAGATCTCTGTGCAATACCAGTGCGGAAAGAATCTGGAAAATTATAATTAGCAATACAGTTACAAAAGTAGGGCAAATGAAATTAGAGAAAACTTAAGCATGATAATGTTACAGGACCTGGAACTCGATTTAAATGAAAGAAAATATTACTCTCTAAAATTATTTTGTGACTTCTTTTTTCTTTCATGCTCTATTTCACTTTTTGCTCTATTTGCGTCAGAACTAATTTTCATATCAAAGAGATGGTAATTGGCACCTTTGTCGTTGCTACCTATCGGAACGGGTTACAAATATGTAAATCGTTCAATGTTATTGAGAGATTTCTTCTTTGCTGTGATACGTTTGTGAGTTGTGAGACTAATGTAAAGCTTTATAACATTTTAACTCAGTTCTGAGGATTTTAGAGCTCACTACTGGTTGCATAGGTGTTCGTTGGTTCAGATGAGGCTTAACGTTTGGGGAATAGAGACTGCAGGTCTTAAAACGTGATCGTCAATGGTTGAAACGTGGGCGTTGATGTCGTTTGCTTCTAAGCTTAAAGCAGCAATGTATTTATTACGAACAACCTTTCTAAAAGGTCGCTTTATAGAGTCGTAAAGTTTCTAGTACCTAGCAATTAATAGCCTTGTGACAAATATTAGTACCCTCACTGCAGTTACAAACTGTAATTATACCCTATGTCCTCTACACACAGCACGGTGTTATATCCTAGCGTGGTCAAAGTCGAAGGTAAGTCACAAGAGGCATGATCAATTGATCTTTATTCACATCTCTGACATCTAGACAATACAAGCAATTTGTATTCTGAAAACGGAGTTCTTTGTTGCTTGCATTTTAGAGCAAAAATGATCAGGGACAGTACATAGACATTTGGGAAACGTAATCTTTAACAAAGGAAGCAAAAGAACCATTATCTGTTCTCCAGCAGCAGAACGAGATCCATTTTCCAGTGCTCATTGTGTTGTTGGCAGGAAATGGAAACCTGACTAGCGTAGGTGTACTTCAGTCGTGAAATGTAAGGAATCTTTTGTAGCGAATGTTATTAATACTGCCGCGACCTGTGGTCTACGCACATGGTAACCGTCGCTGGCTAGCGTGCAGCGAGTCGCCATAGCGACTCGCACATCAACTATCTATCACAGTATTCCAGAGCGTGGACGTTGCTTAAGTTGTTCTACAGAACTGCAATACCTAGTCTTTAAAAAAAGGACAGATATTTTGTGTACTACAGAGAAATGCGAAAAACGTTCCCGTATGTGTACATTGGCAGTATGTAGATTGATCGTAATAAAAAGAGAAAACGAGAGCAAAATGTCGTAGTTGTAGCCGGCCGAAGTGGCCCGTGAGGTTCTAGGCGCTACAGTCTGGAACCGCGCGATCGCTACGGTCAGAGGTGCGAATCCTGCCTCGGGCATGGGTGTGTGTGATGTCCTTAGGTTGGTTAGGTTTAAGTAGCTCTAAGTTCTAGTGGACTGTTGACCTCAGAAGTTAAGTCCCATAGTGCTCAGAGCCATTTGAACCATTTCATAGTTGTAAACAGAAGGCTCTGCTCTTATAGAATTGGAAAATAAAATTGTATTGTAATTCTTGAGAACCATAGCCTTCAGTGGAATGTTGAATGGACATGCAAGGTGAAACATTACCACATACACCACATGTAGTTTAGATATGTGAAGAATTATTTATAGTTTAATTATGGTCCTTTTGTAATTATGAATGTTATTTTACTGGCCCAGGCATAGAATTTATGAGTGGTAAAGGCAAGGTAGGGTTTGGGAAGAAATACAGGGGGGAGAGGGGGAGTTCCTCTATTCCGGTAGGTGCAGGTGCCAAAGGAAAACAGGTATGCTGTAGGAAGCGATTGAGCGTCATGCCAGTCCAGCAAGTAACGTCGTGGCTGCGAGCCGTACAGTCAGAAGACTCGATACAAGCCATTAAATGTTGTATTGTCAGATTCTGTTCTCTAAGTTCGTACAACGATGCATTTTCCTCAAATACTATGTGTCAGTGGAAACTAAAGCTTCGGATGTATGTTATTGTGAACCTGTATTGCAAGAAGAATACATATGGTACGTTGACAGACATTGCCTTACAAGAAGAATTGATATTTCGTTCAGTAAAATTGCATTTGGCGAGACATCAAGACATAGAGATTAAATGGCAGTGGTATTCAACATACATTGTACTCGAAGCAGTGTCCCAGCGACTTCAGGCAAAGTAACACATAGCTTTCTATATCCAAGGACGAGTGTTTATTTTCGAGTAATAACTCATATAGTTACTCAAGCACTGGCCAACAGACGTCGTGTCGCCTAGAAAACGTTTCGGATCTGCATCTTCAAATTCTTAATTTGGCATCGTAAGAATAAACTTATGAAAACGTTAGAGACTGCTTATTAAGATTCCGTATTAAAACCGTGTGATATAAAAATAAGAATAACCAACGAAAGGCAACATTCAACGAGTCGGGAAGTGCAATGACAGAAGCTTGAACGTTGTAGATAAGCTAGAAAATCTGAGAGGGGGAAAAGCAAAGTGTCAATCTAGATACAGTAGGGATCAGTGAGGTAAGATGGAAAGAAGATAAGGATTCCTGGTTAGATGAGTGTAGGGTAACATCAACAGCAGCAGAAAATTGTGTAACGGGAGTAGGATTCGTTATGAAGAGGATGGTAGGGCAGACAGTGTGTTATTATGAACAGTTCAGTGATCGGGTTGTTCTTATCAGAATCGACAGCAAAACAACATCGACAACGATAGTTCACGTATACATGCCGACGTCGAAAACTGAAGATGAAGAGATAGAAAAAGTAAATGAGGATGTTGAAAGGGTAATACAGTACATAAAGGGGGATGAAAATCTAACAGGCATGGGACTGGAATGCAGTTGTAGAGGAAAGAGTAGAAGAAAAGATTACGGAAGAATATGCGCTTGGGACCAGGAATGAAAGGGACAAGCACTAATTGAGTTCTGTAACAAATTTCGGTAAGTAATAGCGAATACTCGGTTAAAGAACCACAACCGGAAAAGATATACTTGGAAAAGTCCGGGTGATTCGGGAAGATTTCAATTAGATTACATCAAGGTCAGACAGAGATTCCGAAATCAGATACTGGATTGTAAGGCCTACCCAGGGGCAAATATAGACTCAGATCACAATGTTGTAGTAACGAAGAGTATGTTGAAGTTCAAGAGATTCGTCAGGAAGAATCAATAAGCAAAGAAGTGAGGTACAGAGGTAATAAGGAATGACGAGATAGGCTTGAAATTTTCTAATTGCTATAGATACAGCAATAAGGAATAGCTCAGTGGGCAGCACAGTTGAAGCGGAATGGACGTTTCTAAAATAGACAATCACAAAAGTTGAAAGAAAAACTTAGTTACAAAGAAGATAACTGCAAAGAAACCATGGGTAACAGAAGAAATACTTCAGTTGACCGATGGAAGAAGGAAGTACAAAAATGTTCAGGGAAATTCAGGAACAGAGAAATACAAATCGCTGAGGAATGAAATAAACAGGAAGCGCAGGGAGGCTAAGACGAAATGGTTGCATGACAAATGTGAAGAAATCGAAAAAGAAATGATTGTCGGAAGAAGTGACTCAGCATATAGGAAAGTCAAGTCAACCTTCGGCGAAATTAAAAGCTAGGGTGGTAACATCAAGGATGCAATGGGAATTCCACTGCTAAATGTAGAGGAGACAGCCGATATGTCGAAAGTGTACATCCAAGAACTCTATGAGGGAGAAAATTTGTCTGATGGGATAGAACAAACAGGAGGCGATTTAGTGGAGATAGGGGATCCAGTATTTCAATCAGAATTTAAGAAAGTTTTGGAGAACTTAATATGAAATAATGCAGAACGGACAGATAAAATTCCATCAGAATTTCTAAAATCAGTTGAGGAAGTGGCTAAAAAACGACTATTCGGGTTGGTGTGTAGAATGTATGAGTATAGCGATATACGATTTGACTTCTGGAAAAATTTCATGTACACAATTCCGAAAACTACAAGAGCTGATAAGTGCGAAAATTATCGCAAGATTAGCTTAACAGCTCATGCACCTTAAGATGCTGACAAGAATAATACACAGAAGAATAGAAAACGGAGGATATTTTAGAATAGAAAAGAAAACTGAGGATATGTTAGAATAGAAAAGAAAACTGAGGATATGTTAGAATAGAAAAGAAAACTGAGGATATGTAAGATGACGATCAGTTTGGCTTTAGGGATGGTATAGGAATCAGAGAGGCAATTCTGACGTTGCGGTTGATAATGAAAGCAAGACTGAAGAAAAATGTAGACACGTTGTTAGAATTTGTTGACCTAGAAAAAGCGTTCGACAATGTAAAATGGAGCAAGATGTTCGAAATTATGTGAAAAGCAGTGGTAAGTATATGTACAGACGGAAATATACAATATGTACCAGAACAAAGAAGGAATAATAAGAGTAGACGAACAAGAACTAAGTGCTCAGATTAAAACTGGTGCAACACAGGGATCTTGTCTTTCGCCCGTACTGTACAATCTATACATTGAGGAGCAATGATGTAAATAAAAGGAAATTACAAGAGTGTAATTTAAATTTAATGTACAAGAGTATCAATGATACTATTCACTGATGACATTGCTGTCTGAGGGAAAGTGAAGAAGAATTACATGGTCTTGTGAATGGGATGAGCACTAATGTGTGCAGAATATGGAATGAGAGTAAATCAAAGAACGACAAAAGGAAAGAGAAGTAGCCGAAATAACAACAGCAAGAAACTTAAGATCTGGACTGACGGTCATGAAGTAGATGAAGATAACGAATTATATTACCTAGGTAGCAAAATAACCTATAACGGTCGAAGAAAGGAGGATATCAAAAGGGGATTAGCAGTGGCAAAACGGGCATTCCTCGCCAAGAGAAGTCTTCTAGTATCAAAGATGAGCCTGAATTTAAGGAAAAAAGTTCCTGGAGCACAGGATTGTATGGTAGTGAAACATGGACTTTTGGAGAACAGTAACCAAAAATAATCGAAGCATATGAGTTGTGGTGGTACAGATGAATGTTGAAAATTCGGTGGACTGATAAGGTAACTAATGACGAGGTTCTGCGAAGAATCGGAGAGGAAAGACATACACTCCTGGAAATGGAAAAAAGAACACATTGACACCGGTGTGTCAGACCCACCATACTTGCTCTGGACACTGCGAAAGGGCTGTACAAGCAATGATCACACGTACGGCACAGCGGACACACCAGGAACCGCGATGTTGGCCGTCGAATGGCGATAGCTGCGCAGAATTTGTGCACCGCCACCGTTAGTGTCAGCCAGTTTGCCGTGGCATACGGAGCTCCATCGCAGTCTTTAACACTGGTAGCATGCCGCGACAGCGTGGACGTGAACCGTATGTGCAGTTGACGGACTTTGAGCGAGGGCGTATAGTGGGCATGCGGCAGGCCGGGTGGACGTACCGCCGAATTGCTCAACACGTGGGGCGTGAGGTCTCCACAGTACATCGATGTTGTCGCCAGTGGTCGGCGGAAGGTGCACGTGCCCGTCGACCTGGGACCGGACCGCAGCGACGCACGGATGCACGCCAAGACCGTAGGATCCTACGCAGTGCCGTAGGGGACCGCACCGCCACTTTCCAGCAAATTAGGGACACTGTTGCTCCTGGGGTATCGGCGAGGACCATTCGCAACCGTCTCCATGAAGCTGGGCTACGGTCCCGCACACCGATAGGCCGTCTTCCGCTCACGCCCCAACATCGTGCAGCCCGCCTCCAGTGGTGTCGCGACAGGCGTGAATGGAGGGACGAATGGAGACGTGTCGTCTTCAGCGATGAGAGTCGCTTCTGCCTTGGTGCCAATGATGGTCGTATGCGTGTTTGGCGCCGTGCAGGTGAGCGCCACAATCAGGACTGCATACGACCGAGGCACACAGGGCCAACACACGGCATCATGGTGTGGGGAGCGATCTCCTACACTGGCCGTACACCTCTGGTGTTCGTCGAGGGGACACTGAATAGTGCACGGTACATCCAAATCGTAATCTAACCCATCGTTCTACCATTCCTAGACCGGCAAGGGAACTTGCTGTTCCAACACGACAATGCACGTCCGCATGTATCCCGTGCCACCCAACGTGCTCTAGAAGGTGTAAGTCAACTACCCTGGCCAGCAAGATCTCCGGATCTGTCCCCCATTGAGCATGTTTGGGACTGGATGAAGCGTCGTCTCACGCGGTCTGCACGTCCAGCACGAACGCTGGTCCAACTGAGGCGCCAGGTGGAAATGGCATGGCAAGCCGTTCCACAGGACTACATCCAGCATCTCTACGATCGTCTCCATGGGAGAATAGCAGCCTGCATTGCTGCGAAAGGTGGATATACAGTGTACTAGTGCCGACATTGTGCATGCTCTGTTGCCTGTGTCTATGTGCCTGTGGTTCTGTCAGTGTGATCATGTATCTGACCCCAGGAATGTGTCAATAAAGTTTCCCCTTCCGGGACAATGAATTCACGGTGTTCTTATTTCAGTTTCCAGGAGTGTATATGGAATACTGACAAGGAGAAAGGACATGATATTAGGACATTTGTTAAGACATCAGGAAGCAACTTCCATGATGTTAGAGGGAGCTCCAAAGAGCAAAAACTGTGGAAGAAGACAGAGAGTGATATAGAAATGCAGAAAATATTCAAGGACGCACGTTGAACGTGTAACTCCGAGCTGAAGAGGTTGGCGTAGGAGAGGAATTCGTGGCGGGCCGCATCATACCAATCAGAAGACTGATGACTCAGAAAGGAAAGTGTATACAAAGATTTGCTATTCAAAAATACAGAAAAGAAAAGAAAAGTAAATAGTTTTGGGCCATGTACTCGTAGTAGTGTTGAAAGAAGATACTTCCTTTATTTGCAAATAATTAACTGGATTAAAATTCTTTAGGAAATTACTTGCTGCAAGTAACTGACACTTCAAGAAACTTGTTCTAGGAAAGAATTTGAAAATGATACCGTTTTTAAAATTTGTACATTATCTTAAGGTGAGTTATTTCTTATGCATTTTTCATGGTTATTCTATCCAGTATGTACTTAACAGGCTTGCAAATGATATTGTTTCCAACTTTGTTTTTTACTATTTGTGACTGTTGTCTTGTTTAACACTACATTATATGGTAATATAAAAATGAGGAGACAAAGAGTAGGCTTACAAGCTAATATGATGAAATGAATTTCTATTTGAGTTTCTCGGTGTTTCTAAACTGTTTAATATTGGTTTCCTGTGGAACAGACTCTCCAATTAAATTACCTCAGTGGAAGATTAGTCCATTTTAGGGTATATTACTGCATTAGTCAGATATTTTGGAGGAAACCAATGATAAAAGTAAGTACATATCCTAAAACAAATGACAAGCTGTTTTTAATTGCCTCAAATTATGTGAACGACGTGTTTCTCTTGAGTAAAGTCACACTGTTCTTGTAGTCTTCTGTAATTTTATGATGTAGATTCGGAAACCCGTCTCCGTATCCAAGGTTACTAAAGTTGTCCTCACAGGGGACGTGTTTCTCATCGCGAAACCCTCACCAGATGTCACGTCTGTCGTGACGACGTAGCATCGACTCGACTGTCTGAAGTAGTGCTGGAGGGAACTGACATCATGAATCCTGCAGGGCTGTCCATAAATCCGTAAGAGTACGAGGAGGCGGAGATCTCTTCAGAACGTCACCTTGCAAGGCACTCCAATATGATCAGTAATGTTCATGTCTGGGGAGTTTAAACTCAGAAGAGTGTCCTTGGAGCCACTCTGTAGCAATTCTAGATGTGTGGGGTTTCGCATTGTCTTACTGTAATTGCCCACGTCCGCCGGAATGCACAATGGACGTGAATGGATGCAGATGATGAGACAGGATGCTTACGTACGTGTCGCTTGTCAGAGTCGTATCTAGACTTATCAGGGGTTCCATATCGCTCCAAGTGCACACGCCCCACATTATTACAGTGCTGACATGCAAGATCTATGGATTCACATGAGGTTGTCTCCGTAGTTGTAAACGTCCATCTGCTCGACACAATTTGAAACGAGACTCGTCCGACCAGGAAACATGTTTCCAGTCACCACCAGTCCAATATCGGTGCTGACGGGCCCAGGGAGGCGTAAAGCTTTATGTCGTGCAGTCGTCAGGGGTACACTAATGGACCTTCGGCTCCGAAAGCCCATATCGATGACGTTTCGTTGAATGGTTCGCACGCTGATCTTGTTGACGGCCCAGCATTGCAATCTGTAGCAATTTGCAAAACGGTTGCCCTTCTGACACGTTGAAAAATTCTCTTCAGTCGTCGTTGGTCCCGTTCTTGCAGGATCCTTTTCCGGCTCAAGCGGTGTCGGAGATTTGGTGTTTTACCTGATTCCTGATATTCACGGTACACTATTGAAATGGTCGTAGAGGAAAATCCCCATTTCATCGCAACCTCGGAGATGCTGTCTCCCATCGCTCGTGCGCCGACTGTAACACCACGTTGAAACTCACTTAAACCTTGGTAACCTGCCATTGTAGCGGCTCTAACCCATATAGCAACTGTGCGAGGCGCGACCGCATCGCCGTATTCTGCCTGTTTATACATCTCTGTATCTGAAAACTCATGCCTGTACCAGATTCTTTGGCGCTTCAGTGTACATACTCAGTGCAGGTGATACATGTATTAAATTAATAGGAAAGAACAATAAGCTTTTAGAAAACAAAAGGTGAATGAAATCTTTCGTAAAAGTGTCAACTTTCTGCTTTTCATTTGACTGGCTACGACGCTATCATTTGAGCTACGACTTCAACATGTCAAGCAAACCCCCTTATATGATATACAATACCTAATGACGATATCTACAGCCGTCATTACTTGATGCTTAACTATGATAGAAAAGCGTCACAACGACGCGCATTTGATAGATAATCATTGTGCCGACGAATTAAAAAAGGTAGCCGGCCACTGTGACAGAGCTGTTCTGGGCGCTTGCCGTCCGGAACCGTGCTGCTACTGCGATCGCAGGTTCCAATCCTGCCTCGGGCATGGCTGTTTGTGATGTCCTTAGGTTAGTTAGTTTTAAGTAGTTCTAAGTCTAGGGGACTGATGACCTCAGATGTTAAGTCCCATAGTGCTCAGAGCCATCTGAATTGAAACGGTGTACTTTCATAGCACACAATTTACAACGCTTGTACATCAAGTACGGGAAGCCTTCATCTACCGATATGTAGTTAAATACCCCTTTATTATAACAAACAGCAGCTAAAATGACGCCTTTACGAGGAATCCTGAATTTACTGATGTCTTGAAACAACTTATGTTCATTCCACATACTCTACGATGAAAAAAACCGACCAAATACTTAGTTTAACTCAGTAAAGTATGGAGGCTCCTCATTTCTGCTTGTGAGGTAAACATGATGTCGATGTCTTTGGCCTCGTTCTTTTCCACGTGGAAAAAATCTGACGTGCCAGATTCTTTGTTTCATTATCCTCAGTGTAGTGGAAATTTGATTTCCATGTTGTGGCGTCACCAGCTCCTCGAACATATTCACGTCCTGTAAGAGGACGGGTTAAAGCATGCCTACGCAGTGGCGTTCGACTAGGATGTGACGAAATTTTCCCTGCTATTGTTTGGACAGTAATGGGGGGAAAGTTGGTGGCGCACAGTTTCTGATAATCTATCTTCCCGCTAATGTCCTCCGTTAAATTCATACCCTCTCCACAGTGTCTCTTAAAGTGAGGGGTTATGGCACTGCTGATGGTGATAATCTTGTCAGATATGGACGCTGAATTTGGTGGTCTCCTTGGTGCTATGTACTGGCACCAGCTATTATTCTCTCCCTTCCCTTCACCTGTAACAACACAAACTCAACCGTTCACAGTATAAAACCTATCACAGCTATCTACACTACACAAGTTCACACTTGACACTTCATAACAAGCCGGAGGAAGGCAACAGCAAAGCTCTTCCAATAGGACGGAATCATAAGCGACGGTGCAGGCTTCCTAGGCTCATTCCCTGACTATCGGACTACTTATTGTTATACATTTGGAAACATCATTCAAAAACTATGAACGTAAGATCTTTTTGCTATCTATTTTTTCGAAAATACTTCTAGAGGGTGATCGTCCTTATCTGAAAGTCACGACAAGACGCACACTGTGTAAACATAGTTACAGCCATAAAACTATTCACTACGATCGCTTTCAGGCATTTTACCCAGTCATATTATGAACCAAAATAATAATGGCCATCCACAGGCCAATTTTACTTAAAAGAAAGGAGAATATACGAGTAGAACACGAAAAAGTGTATTACAAGAATGTTACAATGTCGGCATTTCAATAAGTAGGTATTCTGTCGCGGGCTGCTATCGAACGGTGCATATGTAGCACTAACATCGCTTCCCCTATACGACATCTAACAAATATTCAATGAACTGTAGGTGAAGCCCAATCAGCATTGACTTACATATATTGAGCGAAAATAACAGTGCATTGAGAATGGCTAGCTTCTAGCTGAAATTTAGATCTGCCCAATAAAATTCAAAATAGGACGACTTTTTGCTTCAATCTATAATTTACAAATTTAGCGAATATTTTAATGGGAATTTTATGTTGTAACTGTGACAATGGCCTTGAATAATCAAGCAGATAAGGATAAGGGGAGTCTCCCAATAGTATTTTATTGTTGTACTTTCTTCATAGAAAGATATTGGTGTGTACTGACTATTATGCTGTGTTTGAGAGTATTTATGACTCGTTTTAACTGCATTCACCTACCGAAAGTTCAGGAAAGCACTTCTGATGTTTTCTGAAATTCTTCGTTATGGTACATGAGGCAAATGATGTTAAAAGAAAGTCAAAAAAATAAATGTAAGAATGTGTGAATGCATATGGGACTGGGCAAATAACAGATAAAACTTTATTCCTTCCGCATGAAGCTCTTTAAGCAATGACCCTGTATAGTTATTGAAGGAGCTTATTTCTCAGGTCGTTACTTTAAATTAAATACTTCAACATGTTATTGCAAGAACATAAAGGTGTCAATAAAACCGTAATGTAATGTTTGTTCATAGTTTTATTACTCGCATCATTATAGTGATTTGTAAATACAGTATTCATAATCGAGAATTATCTGTATAATTCCATCATATTAATGAATTTTAAAATATTTAAAAGTGCTTGCAACAGTAATGCTAGACTAATGTACACCATATATTGGCAGATTAAGACCTATATACAGCTCCATTATTAATTTCGACTTGTGTCCCACTGTTTCAAAAAAATCCCACATTAAAATAAATTAAACATTTATTTACTGTGTTACAAATAACTGTTCAAATGTGTTAAGATGAATAACCATAACATGACCTATATTTACTACTCCCGCTTTCACAGAGAACGTGATAGCATGGTGTTAATTAGTTTCTTTAATGGGATCTTTTGAGAAAGAACTTGACAAAGCTACTGTGGGCCTCACCCATCTGAAAAATATTAAGTATTTTTAAAAATATTACAAAGAATCTCGAGACAACACATAGCACGAGGCTGCAGAGAACAGTTCATCCCAGGATTCTCAAATAGATCTGAGAAACTCCTCGCTTAATATGATGAACTATATCAGAAAGCCCATTTCAGTATCCAGTACGGCACTGATGGATCTGCTAAGTGAAGCGAGGCAAAATAGATGGACTTTTTACAGAATGGACATGAGACGTAGTAGACTGAAATCCTAACAAAAAGCTTAGCGGTGATCCCAATAGGCCCAGATAGCCTGATGACGTAACAATCAAACAAGTGACCCGTTGGCCCTTCTTGAATAGAAAGGAGAATGTTAAACACCAGATCGTTGAGTCTCTCTTACAAAGTAGATTATTTTACGTCGTTCTCGATAGAAAGAAGAGCCGGAGGGGAAACGGAAGAACTGTATTGGCCCAGGGAAGAGTTCCGTCCCCTTCCTTGTTATTCTATACACAACGACCAACCAGCACGTAATCATACTAAGCATCTCCTACATGCAGACGTCTTAACAATCACAGCTCAGGTCAGTACTTTAGAGGCAGTAAGGCAAAAGCTGGAGATGAGTCTCGTCTAAATACACTGAGGA
Organism: Schistocerca gregaria; assembly: GCF_023897955.1. Lineage (NCBI taxonomy): Eukaryota > Metazoa > Arthropoda > Insecta > Orthoptera > Acrididae > Schistocerca > Schistocerca gregaria. The sequence goes on along the minus strand of NC_064926.1, from coordinate 339,271,437 downwards.
GACAAAAGTCGCGGGATACCTCCTAATATCGCGTCGAACCTCCTTTATCCCGGCGTAGTGCAGTAACTCGAAGTGGCATAAATTCATCAAGTCGTTGGAAATCCCCTGCAGATATACTGAGCCAAACTGGCTTTATAGCTGTCCACAACAAGTGTTGCCGATACACGATTTTGTGCATGAACTGACCTGCCGATTATGTCCCATAAATGTTAGCTCAGATTCATGTCGGGCAATCAGGATGGCCAAATCATTCGTTCGAACTGTCCAGAATGTTCTTCAAACCAATCGCGGACAGTAGTGGCCAGGTGACGAGGCGCGCTGTCATTTGTAAAAATTCGGCCGTTGTTTGGGAACAAAAAGCCCACAAATGGCTACAAATGATCTCCACGTAGCCGACTACAGCCATTTACAGCCTATGACCGGTTCCGTTGGATCAAAGGATCCCCTCCATTCCGTGTAACTACAGCCCTCGCTATTCTCGACCAACCACCTGCTTGCACAGTGCCTTGTTGACAACTTGAGCCGACGACTTGGTGGGGTCTGAGGCACACTCGAATCCTACCATCAGTTATTAGCAACTGGAATCGTGACTCAACTGACCAGTCCACGGTTTTCCAGTCGTCTAAGATCCAACCTATACGGTCACGAGCCTAGGTGAGGCGCAGCAGACCATGTCGTGCTGTTAATAAAGGCACTCGCGTAGCTCGTCTGCAGCCATAGCGCACTATCTCCAACGTCTCCAGCACTGTCCTAATGTAGACGTTCGTCACACGTCCCTATTGATTTCTGCTATTATTTCATGCACACCTGCTTGCCTGTTGGCACTGTGAACTTTACGCAAATGCTGCTGTTCTTAACTGTCAAGCGAAGGCCGTCGTTCACTCTGTTGGTTGTGGGTGGTGAGAGGTAATGGCTGAATTTTGGTATTCTCGACACACTACTGAAACTGTGCATCTCGGTTTATTGAATTCCCTGACGATTTCCGAACTGTAATGTCCCTTAGGTCCAGCCCCTACTACCATTCGAGGTTCAAAGTCTATTAAATCCCATCGTGAGCCTCTAAAGGCGTTAGACACCTTTTTACACGAATCAACTGACTGTAAATGACTGCTCCGTCAGGGCACTGCCCGTTGCATGTCTTGTACACGCGATACTAACGCCAACTGTACATGTGCACATCACTGTCCCATGACTTATTTATTTATTTATGCATTTATTTTACCTGACTTGTCTCACCTCAGTGTGTACTATCAAAATAACTCCCTTAAACCGAATCGTTCGAAGACTCAAGTAAGCGTTAGCCACCTTCGGTCGTTTCTAACAAAATGAAAGCTCAATGTAGCCTGGAATAAAACCGCAGTGAAACACGCAGATAAAACATCCTGTCGATTTGTGACGTTGGAAAGATCTTTGACATGGAGATACAACTGTGAAAAGACCCCTGAATGGAAAATAAGGAGTAAACCTACTATGCTCAGAACCAGTGCTCAACTATTATGCTTCTCTACAGCTGAACATCACTGCCCGATCAACCACGTCAACAAATTCGATATAAGCCTTAATGAAACATGATGAATAATAGAAGGGTGTATGAGACCCACGCGCCTACCAAAGCGTTACAAAGGTGTTGATCCTGCGAGTTCCACCTTCCAAATAATTGACAGAGAGGCTCAGACAATCCATCGATGATCGAAAACTTCTCTTCGGTACGCAGTGCGCGTTTGCACGAATGAGATGCTATAAAAGGTTCATAAAACGGCCATTGAAGAATCACCACGTGACTATCCACCAGAGCAGATGGTGCCTGGCAACTACACAACAACCGGGAATGCATGGCGGACCCTGAATCACGTAAGAAGAGGGATAGCCCCACTGAAACAAACATGATGAGGTGGGGGACATGATTACGTACGTGACAAGTGCGATTGTAGCGCTGTGGAAGATGTGGAGCACCTTCTGGCCGTCCAACTTGTCTCTGCAACTCCAACTTTTGTGGCTGGGCAAGAAAGAAGCCCTAAATGTGTTCCCGTACTGAACTGAAGGCTACGATTGGTTTCCGGACACGAAAAGGTAAACTGAAGAAAGATTTGGGTGGTATATCTCCTTAATTGACATTGTATTACTATTACGATAGTGTTGTTTCAGTACCTCGTAAGTGCACGAACACCACTGTTTACTCCTTTTCATTTTTAAATTCTGAATGCAATCATCTCACAGAATCACTTTCATCAATGTAAGAGGCTTTTTTTTCTAAAGGACACATTTCTTGTGCTTTGTATTTGCTATTCACTTTTTAGGAACAATGATCAGTAATACCATCTTGTTCACCCTTTTCTTTCTTCGATGACTAAAATACAACCAAACCAAAACGTTTTGAAAGTTGTTCCTTATTGACACTCCACATTCCACTTGCGATTTAAAAGTTGTAAAACATGTCTATCCGGACTCGCTTTGCAGTTCGCGATCTCCGGCTAATAACGTGTAATCTGCTGGGACTTGGCAGACATGGATATTACTCCGCGAGTTGCATTGCGTAACGGCAAGTGTTGCCTGATATACTCCAGAGTATTCAAGAGAAATCCAACTGCTGCGCAACTGCCGGTTCATCTGCTGTCGTAAGCCAAGTGATTATCAGCGCCAAAACTGACCAATGTTTTGCGGACTTAGGAAACAGTGATTGTCTGCTCAGACTACATTTACAATCCATAACGGTTTTGATAATATTCAGATATAATGTAATTCATTGGCTGCTGTGTGTTACGTATAGAGATAACACGGCAACGTAATATTCACATGTGCTAGGTCATATGCATATTTTTCATAAGGACCGCATGTAATGTACGTAGTAATGATTGTACCCGTGGTCTAAAGGTCGTTCAGTCAGAGGGCAGGCTGCCCTGTGTAATTTAAAAAAATCTGAGTGAAGTATTCAGAGGTCAGTTTGATCTGGTATCATGTGACGTCTGCCCAGACCAAACGCCGAGAACAATAACGATAAAAAAAATAGTCAAAACATCCTCCGTCCAGCTTTCGAACACCTACACCACTTACATTTTGAACAAAAATTAGCAGCAGTGGTGGCCGAGTTCTTCCAGAATCACCACCCATTCAGCCAAAGGCCCTGTCAAGGAGGACAGAGGAGGGGATGGATATTCAGGGCACTCTCTGGCCCTTGGGGTGGGAAACTGCCGCTAAAGGCGGAAAAACCGCAGTGATCAATGACATGAGGATGCAGAAGGTGTTGGAAACCACTGAACTGAAGACGCACAATGTGTATCGACAGGCCTATAATTGAAAAAGTGTCATGATGATCTCTCCATTGACAAACGATTCCGTACTAGCCCCCATTCTGATCTTTGTGAGAGGACTCGAAAGGGGGAGGTGACCATCAGAAAAAGACTGAATAAGCAGCGAAAGGGTCTAACGATCTACGTGTTGGGGCATGGAATGTCAGAAGATTGAACGTGATAGGGAAGCCAGAAAATCTGAAAAGGCAAATATTAAAGCTCAGTCTAGATATTGTGGGGGCCAGTGAAGTGAAATCGAGTGAAGACAAAGATTTCTGGTCAGATGAGCACAGGCTAGTGTCAACAGCAGGAGAAAATAATGTAACGGGTGTAGGATTAGGTATGAATGGGAATGTAGGACAGAAAATTAGTCATTAGTCACTTTGAATATATCAGTGATAAGTATTTTCTCATGAAAATCGACAGCAAAGCAACAACGATCATTCAGGTGTACATGCCGAGGTCAAAGCTGAAGATGAGTACACAGAGAAAGTATATGTAGGTATTGAACGGGTAATTCAGTAGGTAAAGAGAGATGCAATTATAATAGTCATAGGGGACTGTAATGCGGTTGTAGAGGAAGGAACACAAGAGAGGTTTCCGGGAAAATATGGGCTTGGTACTAGGAATCAGAGAGGGGAAAGATTCAATTATCTCGGGATCAAATTTTATAGTCTGCTCAAGAACCACGCAAGGAAGAGGAATGCTTGAAGTATTCCAGTAAAGATTTCAGGTAGATTACATCATGGTCAGACAGAGTTTCCGAAATCGGATGCTGGATTGTAGGACTTGCACAGGAGCGGATATACTATCAGATCACAACTTAGTAGTGATGGAAGGTAGAATGAAGGTTAAGGACCCAGTTAGGAAGAATCAGTAAGCGAAGAAGTGGGATACGGAGCTACTAAGGAAAGAAGTTCTCTGAGGCTACAGATACTGCGATAAGGAAAATTTCAGTAGACTGTTCAGTTGAAGAGGAATGGACAGCCCTAAAAAGGGAATAAAAGAAGTTGGAAACGAAACAGTAGGTACACAGATGATAACTGCGACGAAACCGTGGGTAACAGAAGAAATACTTCAGTTGATCGATGTAAGAAGGAACTATAGAAATGTTCGGGGAAATACAGGAATCCGGAAATACAAGTCACTTGGGAATGCAAATAAATAGGGAGTGTAGGGTAGCTCAGATGAAATAGCTGCCTGAAAAATGTGAAGAAATGGAAAAGATTGTCGGAACGACTTACTCGTGGAAACAACCTTCGCTGAAAATAAAAGCAAGGGCGGTAACATTAAGCATGCACCGGTAATTGCACTGTTAAATGCAGAGGGGAGATCAGATACGTAGAATGTTCTGAGGGTCTCTACTAGGAGGTGGACTTATCCAATGGCGTGACAGAAGGAATAAATAGGAGTCGATAGAGGAGTTATAGGGAATCCAGCGTTAGAATTACACTTTAAAAGAGCTTTAGAAGACTTAAAATCAAATAAGGCAGATGGGGTGGATAACATTCCATCAGAATTTCTAAAATCGTTGGCGGCAGTGACAACAAAACGATATTGACGTTGGTGTGTAGAATGTATGAGACTGGTGATATACCATCAGACTTTCGGAAAAACATCAGCAACACGATTCCGAAGATTGCGAGAGCATTCTAGTAAGAGAATTATCGCGCAATCAGTTAAACATCTTACGGATTGAAGGTGCTGACAAGAACGGTATACAGAAGAATGAAAGAGAAAACAGGTTGTGTTAGAAGACGATCAGTTTGGCTGGAAAAGCGATCTACAATGTCAAAAGGTGCAATATGTTTGAAATTTGAAGAAAAATACGGGGGAGGGTATTGGGAAAAATGAGTACTATGCAATATGTACAAGAAACGAGAGGACACATTAAAACTGGAAGACCAAGAATGAAGTGCTCAGATTATAAAGTGTATAAGAAATGGATGTAGTCTTTCGCCCATACTGTTCAAGCATACGTCGAAGGAGCAATGATGGAAATAAAAGAAAGGTTCAAGAGTGGAGTTAAAATTCAAAATGAAAGGATATCACTAGTAAGATTCACTGTTGGCATCGCTATCTTCAGTATAATGTAAGAATAGTTAGAGGATCTGCTGAGTGAAATGATGTTTACTGAATACAAAATATACACGAAGAGTAAATCATACAAAGACGAAAGTAATCAGAACCAGCAAAACTGAGAATAGCGAGAAACTTGGAATCAGGGTAGGCGATCAGGAAGTAGATGAAGTTAAGGAATTATGCTTCATAGCCAGGAGAATAAGCAATGACGGACGGAGCGAGGAAGACATAAAAATCAGACCAGAACTGGTTAAAACGGCATTCCTGGCCAAGAGATGTGTACTAGTATGAAATACAGGGCCTAATTTGAGGAAGAAATTTCTGGGAATTTACATTCGGAGCACAGCATCGGTAGTCGAACATGGACGGTGGGAAAACCAGAAAAGAACAGAACCGAAGAATTCTGGATGGAATGCTACATAAGAACGTTGAAAATTACGTAGACAGTTTTCTGAAGGGATCATGAGGTTCTCTGCAGTATCGGCGAGGAAACAAATATATGAGAAACAATGGTTAGAAGGAGGAACAGGATGTTAACATATGTTAAGACATGAAGTGATAACCTCCATGGTACTAGAGGAAGCTGTACAGGGTAAAAAATGTAGAGAGAGACAGACCTGGAATGCAAAGTAACTGAGGTTGGCACAGGAGAGGAATTGGTGAGGGGCCACATCAAACAGAAGATTGATGACGCAAAAAAATAGTCATGCATCAAGGTAATTCGAACATAGAAGCTTCATCTGCGATGGAAGTAATGATTACATACGGCCACTAGTGTCCATAAAATTAAATCACTTAGACACTCTGATTGAAGTATTAAAAAAAAAAAGAAATAAGTTCGCATATTGCGAATATGCATTGATGTCAGCGTTTTGTGAGACATCAAAATTTCTGCCAGACTGCGACTCGAACTGGAATCGCAGCTTGTCGTGAGTTACCACCGTATCCAATTCTTTTTTCACAAGAATAGTTTATTTACAAAATACAATATTTCAATTAGGAATACGGCTAACGAAACTTTTCATATACCAACGTAATAATCAGATATCTTATATGAAACAGCCTTTCCTCTAAAATAAAGTTCTGTCCATGGCTAAAAATTAAAGAATACGGGGAACCTGTTTTGTACGGGTCTTTTTAAGTTAGATAGTATCAAAGGACTAAAGTAAAACTCCTTTATTTAACATAGGAAACAGGAAAAAAATAACTCAAGGATGCTCCTGGTGCGTGAAAATATAGAGGTGAGCGCTCGTTATGAAGAAGACAGTTGCGGACATGTTTTTGGAAAGCAAACGCCGAGCCTTTGATGACCATGAGATTATTGCTTCATATGTCAACTCCGCACACCAGGGAGATTCGAATTGCGGGATGGCTTGGAATAAATGTTCCCTGTATAGTTGGCAAAGGTAAAACGTGTTGTCTCATTATGTGGTGTCGTGTTCGCAAAAACGTCCGAAAATCGATCACTTTCTTTGGTCCATTTCTGAAAAGATAGTCTTCACCGAGGTGGCCACATGCGTCTTTGATGGTGGAAAATACGTTTCGTCCAGACAGAGGAGGGTGCTTGGGGCGACCACGTGCGTTGGCAGCTGGAGATAAAGGGCCAGTATCTGCTGGAGAAAGAACCACATGTCGGTTGCCGCACCGCAGAGGAGACTTGTTCTTCCGCTTCGTCCACATTACATCTCAAGCATGGGTGGCTGTCCACCAGCCCGATGGCATGGAGTTTATGTTGCGTCAGGTATTTGCCGGTAAGGACGACGTACCAATTTGACTGCCCGAGCACGCCTCCAGAACAGATCTAAAATTCCATACGTCACATAGTCATACCACTCATACTCCCACAATTCGTAGTTGCCACACAGGGAGCCAAATACTTATTCGTAATTTTAGCCCGGCGTCAGCATGGTTACAATGTCTGTGATTACACAGTGTCTACATCGTCACAACACAATTTCCTACCGACAACGATGAATGTCTGAAGGGACTGATACTGTCACTGACGACTACAGCGACAGCAAACATTACGAAATACATGCGTGCCTGAAGGACACTGTATTGTGAGGATACAGACACTGTATATAAACAATGATTTGTCTACACCCCCTCAGGCTAAAATGATGATATAATATTTGTCTCCCTGTTCGGGAATCACGAATTGTACGAGCGTAAGGATTGTGTATGGAATGAACAGTCTACTGAGACAGAATAGGGATTGACAGTAAGTCTAAGAGAGACGAAAGTAATGAGAAGCAGCAGGAACGAGAACAGAGACAAAATTAACATGAGAATTGTGTATCAAAAAGTAGGGGAAGGAAAGGAGTTCTGTTAGCAAGGCGCCAAAATAACCCATCATGGAAGAATCAAGGAAGACATAAAAAGCAAAGCAGCACTGGCGAGCAGGACATTCCTGGCCAAGAGAAGACTGCTGGTATCAAACACAGGATTTGATCTAAGGAAGAAATTTCTGAGAATGCACGTTTGGAACGTGGTATTGTTTGATGTGAAACAAGGACTGAAGGAAAGTCAGAACGGAAGAGAATCGAAGCATTTGAGATGTGATGCTACGGAAGAATGTTAAAAATTAGGCGGTCTGATAAGGTAAGAAATCAGGAGGTTCTAAGGGGAATCAGCGAGGAAAAGGATGTATGGGAAACACTGATAACAAGAATAGACAGGATGGTGATGGGACACCTGCTAAAACATCAGGGAGTGATAAAGGTGTAAAAATAAGTTACTTTCAAGGCCAGCGACCATTGTAGGAAATAAACGCAGATGTGTAGCTAAGCAGGCTGGTTGGTATAAAAGTTGACATAGCAAGTGAAGAATGAATTTTTCTGAACACGAGGTGTGTATGACGCGTTTCAGTGTCACTCCATCTTCAAAAATCCTAGTGCATAGCTGGCACAAGGGCAAAAGCCTTATCATTTGTGTATATAACATGAGGTAACAGACCACTGCAACAACTATAACTATTAGTCTGTCATTTCTTGTTACGAACACAACTGGCACAGCTATTGTCATTGTGCTATCTGTGCACTTGGATTTCTGAAGATAGCAACAGTTCTGAAACTTGTCATGCATTCTTCACATTGTGAGTTAACGAGCATTGGGCTCTAATTTAAATATTTAGGCAAAAGAGTCAGCCTACAGAAATTGTGAAACGAACCCTGTTTTCAAGGACCGTGTGCCACAAAAGGCGCAGATTCGCCACGAGATAGGGAAATTCACAGGAGTCTATTGTGCTATAGTGTGTATGTGAGAAAGACGATAATTTACGTCATAGGGAAACTCCGTAGAAGTCTATTCTGGCCAGAGAGTCGTAGCAGTGTTAAATATGGTGGACCTAAGACCAGCCATAAAGAGAAACATTTATCAAAACTATTTAATTCTGTAGTAATTCAGGGAATGACGCCACAGTAATTTTAGTTGTAAGTAGGCTGTTTAGGTTTTTTTTATTGGTAACGCCGCCGCCACATAGCGCTCTGTATGAAAATCACTGGCTGTGCCATGTGCAGTCTGTGGCTAGTTTGCATTGTTGTAATACTCGCCATTGTAGTATCGGGCAGCGGCAGCTGGATGCTAACAGCGCGTAGCGTTGCGCAGTTGGAGGTGAGCCGCCAGCAGTGGTGGACATGGGGAGAGAGATGGCGGAGTTTTGTAATTTGTAAGACTGGATGTCATGAACTATCATATATATTATGACTATTAAGGTAAATACATTGTCTGTTCTGTATTAAAATCTTTCATTTGCTAACTATACCTATCAGTAGTTAGTGCCTTCAGTAGTTTGAATCTTTTATTTAGCTGGCAGTAGTGGCGCTCGCTGTATTGCAGTAGCTTGAGTAACGAAGATTTTTGTGAGGTAAGTGTTTTGTGAAACGTATAGGTTAATGTTAATCAGGGCCATTCTTTCGTAGGGAATTTTGGAAGTCAGATTGCGTTGCGCTAAAAATATTGTGTGTCAGCTTAAGCACATTCGTGTAGAATTTTTCTAAGGGGACGTTTCATATGTCGACCCTTAACCGAGGATACCTCACTGGAATCTTCTGATGTTTTCTTGTAGTTTGTGTAATTAATGTAGACTTTTTTAATTGCTAGCGCGTAATCATAGAGAGAATTTCCTTTGTAGTTGTAGTCTTTCATTGTTGTACAGTAAAACAGTTGTGGCATGCATGTAGATTTGCACCAAGTATTTCGCAGCTGCGCTTGCAATTAACTAGATATTATTTTCAGTGCTATGTTAATGTGTTCTCTTATTTTTGTTCTTCAAATTGTGTTTTTCTGTGTTGTCGTGTGAAAAATTGTGACAATAATGGCGTGTGAAAAACGTAACACTAGGCTCCAAAGTAAACTGAGAAATGACAGTGAAGACGAAAGCAGTGTGTTAGCGTCACCATGTAATGAATTCACTAACGTTCAAGGTAGTAATTTGGTAATAGCACATAGGGAAATGGAGCGGGTTGCAAATAATGGTGTAGGCAGTGAAACAATTAGTGAACAGGGAAGCGTTATCGATCGATCGGTCGGCAACAGCTCGCCTCAGGATTCCGAAATGACAGGACACAATCTTGCAAATTCTCTAGGTTCAGATTTTGCGTCCTCACCGTTTTCTCAAATAAATCAAGACACATTTTCTGCTTTTCAAAATGCGAATATTGCCGGTTCAAATGCACTGCCGAAAAGAAATGAGGAACATGTTTCAGACACCAGTGCACTGTTATTACAGTTAATGCAACAAATGGGACAAAGGCTACAAAAGTTAGACACAACGCTTGAACAAAATCAGAGACAAACACAGCAACAGTTGGACACAATGGAACATAATCTTCGGAAGTTAGACACCACACTTGAACAAACACGTGAAGATTTAACTACTGAGTTACATAACATTGAATCGAAATGTCAAAAAATCTGTAATGACGTAAAAACACAAATTTGTGAGCATTTTCAACCTATTTTTTCGCGGCATGAAAACTCATTACAGAATCACGAAGCTGCCATAAAAGAATTGCAAACTGTTGTTCGTGAAAATCACGACACCTTGCAAGCTAAAATGGACTCAGTTGCATCCACCGATTCGGTTACGCAACTTGCAAGAACTCAGGAAAACTTAAAGGACACAGTAGATTCGATTTCAACACAAATGGACACTCTGAAACTTGGTTCAGAAAAACACACTGAGGAAATGTGTTCACTATCGGAGAAAGTAGCCGAACTTTCGGATCAGTTCACTAATTTATCTACGAAGGTAGATGATAATCTGAATGACACAAAACCGGTAGTCTTTAATGACACAGAAGAGTTCGAACAAATTAGGAAATTCAAACAAAATCAGAATCAAATTAAAACGCAACACCAAAGAGAAATCCGGGAAGTACAAGATCAGTTGACACAGGTAATACAAGAATTACGTATTTCAGAGGACTCTCGCACACCAATACGGGAAGAGGGACATAAAAATACGGAACTGCCACAAAATAACAACACAGGGCACTTTGGAGATTATGAAAGAAATTGGCAAAGTACACCGAATTTTGAGATGGAACCGCCGAAACGACGTAACAATGACCGATATGCGACCCGGCCGACACGATGATTTTGACTATAAGCTGTTCATTACTACACGTAAATTCAAAACATTTAAGAATTCTGGCAATGACATTCATCCACAAGAGTGGCTCCATCAATTCTCTCATTGTTTTCCTCCCAACTGGTCACTAGAGCACAGATTAGAATTTATGTGTGGCTACTTAGAGAATGAACCAGCTGTAAGAATGCGATCGGTCATTCACGATTGCCACAGTGAAGGAGAATTTTACCATGTCTTCCTCTCAGCATATTGGTCCCAAGCCACACAAGACCGAGTAAAACATGGCATCATGATGATGAAACATTTCGAACAATCTGAATTTTCCAGTCTTGTGAAATATTTTGAAGATATGTTGCACAAGAATCAGTACCTGTCAAACCCATACAGCCCGTCAGAACTCATCCGCATTTGTTTAATCAAATTGCCTGAACATTTACGGCATATTATTTTGGCAGGCCGTTGCAAAGACGACATTGAAGCTTTTCAGGGACTCTTACAAGAATTAGAAATTGACACTGACAATCGCGGAACGCGAAAACAGGAACACAACAATTACAGGTCACATCCGTCTCAATTCCGCGATGAAAGAAATAATAACTGGACACGACAAGGCTGTTCTCACAATACAAATCGTGACCAAAACAGACACCTCCCGTATGACAACCATTGGCAGAGTAGTAATAATTACAGGGAAAGGTCACCTCTCCGCGGTAGTGACTATCACAGAGACAATCAGAGAAACAGACAATATGGGAACCAAAATAATTACTATCAAGGGAGACAGAATAACTGTAGACGCAACGGTCCAGCGCGCAGTTACGATTCAGGGAGAAATTCTCCACCACTTAACCGACAAGAAAGAAACTACAGGAACTACCGACATGACGACAGACGATATAATCATAACGACCGACCGGAATTTCACCAGAACTGGAGGGATTCAAACAGAAGTGGGCCCTCTCGGCAGGGTGAATTTGTAGAAGTTAGGTCTCCTAATCCCAATAACGGCGCGCGCCAACAAAGAGACAGACAATGACTCGCGCCGCAGGCAGCCGCGTGCGCCGGCTGGCTCAGAGAAAAATAACGTAGACGCTAACCTTGAGCAAAATTCCAGTATTCTTTACCGACGTATACCGCATGATAATTGCATTCAAGTTCAAACTCTGAGTACTATAAAGGGTAACAGGTTTACACCACATTTCACATGAAAAACCGTTTATTGAAAGATAATCTGCTTTTTAACTTTGTCTTTGCCATAAAACATTTCACTTCACATTTATAGTATGCTTTGTCACACTGAGGAACTGTTAACATGCAACAATGTTTTGAAGTTAACTATCCAGTCTAGAACTTAGAGAACTTATTTCGACAGTATTTACGAGTGCATTGTTATAGTGAACAGACATCACCGTGTTATTGTGTGTGTACATTCTTGCTTGTTAGTTGCACGATTACGTAACGACTATAAGGCTTACATACTTAGAACGTTTACCAGTACTGCTAATGAGATTTTAATGCAACATTTTGGTTTACTTGAAAATACGTTCTTTATTTGAAGTACATTTGGTGAGATTAAAGATGACTTGGCATTTGGTTTCTCTGATAGCTACACGATTATATCACGACGCTACTAATATTTGACACGATTTACATTGTTGCTTTTGCGGTGTATCTGTTTTATATCTGCACAGTTTTTCTGAATTCTTCTGGAAAGGAAAACATGTTTTAGTAGTAACTTTGTGGTATAGCTACAATGAGACAGCCTTTTCTGTAGCACAACAATACGTTACAGCACAGTACTTTTTTCACCAAGGCAATAAACGTAATAACTACGATATCTATATGGAAAGCATTTCACTTTCGTTTATGGTGAGGTAAGTACATTGACTTCAGCAGAACTTTGTTTACAGAGCATGATAACTACGACAGTTCCACAGAATTATCTTACAGCAAAACGCACATTTAGCACTACAGGGCACGCATTTGAGTGATTAATTTGGTACTTAAACCATTTATTTATCAAGATTGTTGAATTACAAAGAAAATTTTTCGTGATACATTTCATTCCATTGCTGTAATCTGTAACACCTGAGGATATAATTACATTAATCCTCAGGGGAATACACGCTTACTTTGTGTATCATGTGTTTGGCAAGCACAAGGAGCCCTAGCTAATATGGTATTTGCTTATACAACTTTACACATCGGTACCATATTTCTCTAACACATAAATTACACAGCTATCTGATCATTTAACTGAGAGATAAACATTTTTTTTACTACATCATCAGTGACACATGTTTACGCAATTACACAGTTGGATGATTTAACACCTACGAAATTGTATTTTGTCTGTACTTTGTGAACTGTTCATATTTTTTTTGGAACCATTGTGATACTATGAGAGCTTTGAATGATGTGTTTGGTATGGGGTCATGATTTTTAAAGTACGTTTGAGGTAGAGGACACTTTTGAAATGAGCACAGATTTTTTTTTTAGGTTTTGAAATAGGAAGCCACGACGATTTTGAGATTTGGCTGAGGTTTTATGATGTTATGATGACGATGTGTATTACGCTGTTGTGGTATGTTTATGATCAATAGGCTGATGCTATGTGAGGAATTTGATTATGCTATGTACTTCTTATGATTAAATGTTGAAGAAGTGTCGACAAATAAGTATATGTGCAATAAGGTAAGGAGTAATGAGTAGTGGTTAGTGACTCTGGTTTGTGAAAAAGGATGTTGGAAACCAAGAATCGTACTTTAAGAGTTATGAAATGTGTGTAAATGCGTAATGTATTACAATGCTCGTGAATATTTTTTGAACACTATTATATTTAAATGATTTTATTTCTACAGATTTGTAACGCAAATTCTTGACCTGTGAATTTTTTTTTATATGAGACTGCCACTGTAGCGGAAACTGGTGTAGTAAATATTTCGATAAGACAGTTAAGTGACCACCTGCATGTAATGCGTCGTGGGCACCCAGCTGCGCGACAACCACCTGACAAAAGAAAACCATTAGTGTGTGCCTGTCAGAGGCACAGGTGAAAAAAAAGGGAGGCCGTTATCCTCGCTATTGACATTCCTTTGTAGAAAGCATCACAAAAACGACACGCTCATTACTTGGAAAAGATACTTTCTTACATCTGCACACCTGATAATGACAAGCGTCCTTCTACGAGAATTGAGAGAATTTCTACTAACTTATGAAATGCCACATCACTACTGAATGATATTTTTATGCTTTTTACATAAATGCTTATTTCATTTGATATCTGTTTTCCAGCTGTGTTGCAGCATTGGTTTTATAAAATAAAAGTAAATGCATTTGCTAATGTGAAAACTTTCTGTCAACAGATCTGTTAAATAATAATTTAATCATCCACATTCTTCAAAAAAAAGAAAAAAAGGGAGCACTTGGAAAGGAAAGAACAATAAGAAGGGACTAGTAACATGAGCTGCATACATAATTTTCTTTTCAAGTACTTGGTAATTTGTTGTAGCATTAGTTTTTGTGGTGCACCACTTTAATTATATAGAAATTAAGATGTGAATATATATTTCCCTTATCTGCATTGTTGTCTTTAGTGTAATATTTTTTCTGCTTGAGCTATGTCATGTTTAGATATAAGTTATGGCATTTTCTGCTGCTGTTTGCTAGGCATAGTCCTACTAAATTTCACTTTGCATTACTCTGTTAAGCCAGTTTCACTACTGATTTATTTTTTCTTGTTTGCTGCGCATTGCCTTATATTAGTTGTAATATTGCTGCCTTTTTTTGCCAATTTCCATTTTTTTATCATTGCTGTTTGTGTAGATTGTTTTGTGCTGCTGCATTGTCTCGTCCCTTAGTTAAGCATCTGAGCTCAGTAGATTTAAGTTAGCTTAAGAGGGGGTAACCTATATAAGAGAATGAGTTGCGATGAATTCGAAGAAATGCACTGAGAGGTTATATGAGAAAAGTACAGAAAGCAGGTATAGATAGGACTTTTTGGAAATAATGAAGAACGAAGGGAGATCTCCGAGAAGTAAAGAAAGTTTTGTTTGCAAAATACTGCAGTAAAACAAACCCTGCCCTTTCCTTGTGTTGTCCCACTATGTGTTTGTGTACCCCTGTGTATTTATGTTCTTCCTGTCTTTATATGTTCATCTGATAAGACTTACATTGAAGAATTTTCTAATATTCAGCTACATTCACTATGTTGAGGAATACTGTTATCCTCAAATATAATTTGCATTAATAACATGTTACTTACTTTGTAAAGATGTTTACACATAATTTATTCTGTTTTGTTTTAATGCTCATGTGTGAAGTTGATGTTTCAAAAATATTCTGATCTTTTATGTATGTACTTATGTCGTAATTTTTGTAACACTGATGTATTTGCTATTTCGATTCTTTTGTAAAGCCTGTACTACTGCAAATGTTATCTGTAGTGTTATGTTCTTTAAAGATGTATTTTGTACCTTTGTTATTGCATTCTTATGTTATAAAATTGTAATTGACACCAGTTCATCAAATTAAGTAACTTGAAAATTACATTTCACTACACACGTTTCTGTTGGTCATAGTATATGGACAATATGTGAGAAGTAGGGACTGATAGTGTTTGCACATGTGTTAATAACTCAGTAAGGGACGGGATAACAGCATTGCTGGTTCTAAGGACATTTAAAAAACAATTTTTCTGAGTGCACAAGTGGTGGTTATGGACTTGTTATATTATCTGCACGACTCTTCAATGGTGATTGTGCGCCTGCACAGTCAAACAGATGGCTGCTGGCCATCTCTACAAAGACTACAGTGGGTCTACACCTTTGATGACCCACCAATACCATTATTTCTACAAGGACTGCAATGGGTCTGCACCTCTGGTGGCCCACCAATACCGTAATCTCTACCAGGACTACAATGGGTCTACTCTGTGACGACCTACCTACCAATATTCTTCAAAACTTCAACTGACTCTGCTGTGGGTTTGCTCTGTTGTGGCCCATTACCTGTCTGCATGTCAAGAGTCGGCACTGTCTTTCCTTTGGAAGGACAACACTACTTCTTCAAGACTGCTTAGAAATCCACTACTTCCAAGAGCAATTTCTTTTACTACTCAGACTTTGAGAAAAACACTGCAATTTTACTTTGATGAATGATCAGGACTGTCTTTATGGACTGTGAGAAAATTTTAGCTTTTGACCAACATTGTATCGATAAGTGTGTGCCTTTCATTTCTTTGTTATTGTAATTATGAAAAAATTTTTCAAATCTGTATTGGTCACTGCCCAAAACAATTTGTAATTTTTTTTGTGGGGAGCATGGGGGCTATGTAAGTAGGCTGTTTAGGTTTTTTTTTATTGGTAACGCCGCCGCCACATAGCACTCTGTATGAAAATCACTGGCTGTGCCATGTGCAGTCTGTGGCTAGTTTGCATTGTTGTAATACTCGCCATTGTAGTATCGGGCAGCGGCAGCTGGATGCTAACAGCGCGTAGTGTTGCGCAGTTGGAGGTGAGCCGCCAGCAGTGGTGGACATGGGGAGAGAGATGGCGGAGTTTTGTAATTTGTAAGACTGGATGTCATGAACTATCATAATATTATGACTATTAAGGTAAATACATTGTCTATGCTGTATTAAAATCTTTCATTTGCTAACTATACCTATCAGTAGTTAGTGCCTTCAGTAGTTTGAATCTTTTATTTAGCTGGCAGTAGTGGCGCTCGCTGTATTGCAGGAGCTTGAGTAACGAAGATTTTTTTGAGGTAAGTGTTTTGTGAAACGTATAGGTTAATGTTAATCAGGGCCATTCTTTCGTAGGGAATTTTGGAAGTCAGATTGCGTTGCGCTAAAAGTATTATGTGTCAGCTTAAGCACATTCGTGTAGAATTTTTCTAAGGGGACGTTTCATAGTGTACCATCCTTCATAAAATTTCACGGTGCTCCCAATAAAACTTGAATACTGATTACATCTATAATAGTTTAGCATTTACTGTTAAAGTGAAATTAACAACTTTTGTAACAAAGACCTGAATGCTAAAATCTCAACGCTTTGGTCGATGTTAAGGATCGACATTTCATACAAAGCCGCATAATTAAAATGACAAACATTGTAAATATCAACTCTGTAACTTTATTTGTCTATGTGATATAATAAATTAAAATTATCAGTATTTTCAGTTAAGCATCAGGTCATCATATACTCCACACAAAACACGTTGAACCATGACAGCAGGACCACTTATTTAATCATTATTTAATAGAACATTTGTTGTAAAGTTTAGTGCATAATAGTTACTTTCGTTCTTTATTTATTTATCAGAAAGCACATTGGTGCAAGGCTACTGGCCGTGACATTCTAAGTTAAGAACGAAATTGTATTGTTTTTATGTAACAGAATTTAACGTTTATTACGTAATGGATATTATTGCTAGTTTATTTAGAACGTGAAAGTGGTATGGCTTTGATTATTTACATATGTTAAAATGTAAAATACTGTAGAGTAAGCTGTAGCCAGTCAGATGGACGGCTGCAGGAAAGGGAACTGCACTAGTCAGTTGAATGAGGATATTCGGCGCGCGGGAAACGCGGCCGGGGACAGGTAGAGAGAGAGATAGTTCGGATTGAGAAGCGAAAGCGCACAGTCGGTCTTTAGGCACCTAGGAATCGAAAAGACTTAGAAAACATTTCGCATTGTGTGGTATCGTGGGACTTAGTCTCTGATCGGTGAGCAGCCGCGCGGCTGATGTGAACTCTAACTTTTCGTGTAAATATCGAGGTAGAGTATTGGACTTGTGTTTCGTGATGAGATTGTGAGTGATCGAAATGTGTCAAATGGATATGCACACAAGTGTAATAGTAATTATAAATATGACCTCTTTCGCTATTAGTTTGCTTTCTGAACAAACATTGTTCTAACCAGATTGCAACTGAGTGGTAGGCCATCATTAATGGATCGTTAATTTAGTTCCCGATATGACTATTTCTAAATTAACAATCCATTAATGATGGCCTACTACACAGTTGCAATCTGGTTAGAACAAAGTTTATTCAGAAAGTTCCCGATATGACTATTACCCTCCCCCCATGAACCATGGACCTTGCCGTTGGTGGGGATACTTGCATGCCTCAGCGATACAGATAGCCATACCGTAGGTGCAACTACAACGGAGGGGTATCTGTTGAGAGGCCAGACAAACGTGTGGTTCCTGAAGAGGAGCAGCAGCCTTTTCAGTAGTTGCTGGGCCAACAGTCTGGATGATTGACTGATCTGGCCTTGTAACAACCAAAACGGCCTTGCTGTGCTGGTACTGGGAACGGCTGAAAGCAAGGGGAAACTACGGCCGTAATCTTTACCGAAGGCATGCAGATTTACTGTATGATTAAATGATGATGGCATCCTCTTGGGTAAAATATTCCGGAGGTAAAATAGTCCCCCATTCGGATCTCCGGGCGGGGACTACTCAAGAGGATGTCGTTATCAGGAGAAAGAAAACTGGCGTTCTACGGATCGGAGCGTGGGATGTCAGATCCCTTAATCGGGCAGGTAGGTTAGAAAATTTAAAAAGGGAAATGGATAGGTTAAAGTTAGATATAGTGGGAATTAGTGAAGTGCGGTGGCAGGAGGAACAAGACTTTTGGTCAGGTGACTACAGGGTTATAAACACAAAATCAAATAGGGGTAATGTAGGAGTACGTTTAATAATGAATAGGAAAATAGGAATGCGGGTAAGCTACTACAAACAGCATAGTGAACGCATTATTGTGGCCAAGACAGATACGAAACCCACACCCACTACAGTAGTACAAGTTTATATGCCAACTAGCTCTGCAGATGACGAAGAAATTGAAGAAATGTATGATCCAATAAAAGAAATTATTAAGATAGTGAAGGGTGACGAAAATTTAATAGTCATGGGTGACTGGAATTCGGTGGTAAGAAAAGGGAGAGAAGGAAACGTAGTAGGTGAATATGGACTGGGGCAAAGAAATGAAAGAGGAAGCCGCCTGGTAGAATTTTGCACAGACCACAACTTAATAATAGTTAACAGTTGGTTCAAGAACCATAAAAGAAGGCAGTATCCATGGAAGAAGCCTGGAGACACTGACAGGTTTCAGATAGATTATATAATGGTAAGACAGGGATTTAGGAACCAGGTTTTAAATTGAAAGACATTTCCAGGGGCAGATGTGGACTCTGACCACAATCTATTGGTTATGACCAGATTAAAACTAAAGAAACTGCAAAAAGGTGGGAATTTAAGGAGATGGGATCTGAATAAACTGAAAGAACCAGAGGTTGTACAGAGTTTCAGGGAGAGCATAAGGGAACAATTGACAGGAATGGGGGAAAGAAATACAGTAGAAGAAGAATGGGTAGCTTTAAGGGTTGAAGTAGTGAAGGCAGCAGAGGATCAAGTAGGTAAAAAGACGAGGGTTAGTATAAATCCTTGGGTAACAGAAGAAATATTGAATTTAATTCATGAAAGGAGAAAATACAAAAATACAGTAAATGAAGCAGGCAAAAAGGAATACAGACGATGAGATCGACAGGAAGTGCAAAGTGGCTAAGCAGGGATGGCTAGAGGACAAATGTAAGGATGTAGAGGCTTATCTCACTAGGGGTAAGATAGATACAGCCTACAGGAAAATCAAAGAGACCTTTGGAGATAAGAGAACCACTTGTATGAACATCAAGAGCTCAAATGAAAACCCAGTTCTAAGCAAAGAAGTGAAAGTAGAAAGGTGGAAGGAGTATATAGAGGGTCTATACAAGGGGGATCTACATCTACATTCATACTCCGCAAGCCACCCAACGGTGTGTACTTGAGGACAATATTATGGAAATGGAAGAGGATGTAGATGAAGGTGAAATGGGAGATACGATACTGCGTGAAGAGTTTGACAGAGCACTGAAAGACCTGAGTTGAAACAAGGCTCCCGGAGTAGACAACATTCCATTGGAACTACTGACGGCCTTGGGAGAGCCAGTCCTGACAAAACTCTACCATCTGGTGAGCAAGATGTATGAGACAGGCGAAATACCTTCAGAATTCAAGAAGAATATAATAATTCTAATCCCAAAGAAAGCAGGTGTTGACAGATGTGAAAATTACCGAACTATCAGTATAATAAGTCACACCTGCAAAATACTAACGCGAATTCTTTACAGACGAATGGAGAAACTGGTAGAAGCCGACCTCGGGGAAGATCAGTTTGGATTCCGTCGAAATGTTGGAACACATGAGGCAATACTGTCCCTACGACTTATCTTAGAAATTAGAGTAAGGAAGGGCAAACCTACGTTTCCAGCATTTGTAGACTTAGAGAAAGCTTTTGACAATGTTGATTGGAATACTCTCTTTCAAATTCTGAAGGTAGCAGGGGTAAAATACAGGGAGCGAAAGGCTATTTACTATTTGTACAGAAACCAGATGGCAGTTATTAGAGTCGAGGGACATCAAAGGGAAGCAGTGGTTGGGAAGGGAGTGAGCAGGGTTGTAGTCTCTCCCCGATGTTATTCAATCTGTATATTAAGCAAGCAGTGAAGGAAACAAAAGAGAAATTCGGAGTAGGTATTAAAATCCTCGTAGAAGAAATAAAAATGTTGAGGTTCGCCGATGATATCGTAATTCTGTCAGAGACAGCAAAGAACTTAGAACAGCAGTTGAACGGAATAGACAGTGTTTTGAAAGGAGTATATAAGATAAACATCAACAAAAGCAAAACGAGGATAATGGAATTTAGTCGAATTAAGTCGGGTGATGCTGAGGGAATTAGATTAGGAAATGAGACACTTAAAGTAGTAAAGGAGTTTTGCTATTTGGGAAGCAAAATAACTGATGATGGTCGATGTAGAAAGGATATAAAATGTAGACTGCCAATGGCAAGGAAAGCCTTTCTGAAGAAGAGAAATTTGTTAACATCGAGTATAGATTTAAGGGTTAAGAAGTCATTTCTGAAAGTATTTGTATGGAGTGTAGCCATGTATGGAAGTGAAACATGGACAATAAATATTTTGGACAAGAAGAGAATAGAAGCTTTCGAAATGTGGTGCTACAGAAGAATGTTGAAGATTAGGTGGGTAGATCACGTAACTAATGAGGAGGTATTGAATAGTATTGGGGAGAAGAGAAGTTTGTGGCACAACTTGTCTAGAAAAAGGGATCGGTTGGTAGGACATGTCCTGAGGCATCTAGGGATCACAAATTTAGCATTGGAGGATAGCGTGGAGGGTAAAAATCGTAGAGGGAGACCAAGAGATGAATACAGTAAGCAGATTCAGAAGGATGTAGATTGCAGTAGGTACTGGGAGATGTAGGAGCTTGCACAAGATAGAGTAGCATGGAGAGTTGCATCTGAAACCAGTCTCAGGACTGAAGACCACAACAACAACATGACTATTACTGTTATTACATGTCATACTAACTTTGTGAAATTCCGCAAACTTGCCATCAGCGAGACAATTTAACCAAAGGGTCACAAGTGTCTAATTTAGGGTGTGTAATGTGGCACGTGCGGGGCAACCCATAGTCGAGTTAGCCAAGACCAAACGAAGAGGAACCGCTTCTGAGCCCAAACATCTATGGGATGTTATCTCGCAACATCCTGTGTAACTTTTTACGTGACCTAGCCAGCTTAACTACAGATCTACGAATTTTTATCGGGGAATAACTTACATGCAACTAGAGGCAGCCTTAATGGGTAACAACTGCAGAGGAAGACAGAGGCTGGAGTACAGACAGCTAATACTTGAGAGTGTAGGTTGCAAGTGCTTCTCTGACACGCAAAGGTTAGTACAAGAGAGGAATTCGCGGCTGGGCACATCAAATCATACACACATAAAAAATTGCATCACCTTTGTTCCGAGAGTTCCGGAACCTGTACAGAAAAATGGAATAGTGATCAACATAAACATCATTTCCTCCCTTTTTATTGCTCATGAAAACCACACACTGCATGTTGTACTACCATACAGCGAGACCTTCAGAGGTGATGGTCCTGATTGCTGTACACACCGGTACCCCTAATACCCAGTAGCACGTCCCCTGTCTATTCGTTGTGGCATACTATCCACAAGTTCATCAAGGAACTGTTGTCCCAGATTGTCCCACTCCTCAACGGCGATTCTGCTAAGATCCCTCAGAGTCGCTGGTGGGTCGCGTCGTCCATAAATAGCCCTTTTCCATCTATCCCAGATTTGTTCGTTAGGGTTCATACCTGGCCAATCTAATCGAGTGATGTCATTATCTGAAAGAAGTCATTCACAAGATGTGCACGATGATGGCGTAAATTGTCGTCCTTGAAGACGAATGCTTCGCCAGTATGCTGCCGATATGATTGCACTATCGGTCGGTGGATGGCATTCACGTATCGTACAGCCGTTACGATGCCTTACGTGACCACCAGAGGCGTACGTCGGCCCCACATAACGACACCCCGAAACAGCAGGGAAGCTCCAATTTGCTGCACTCGCTGGACAGTGTGCCTAAGGCTTTCAACCTGACCGGGTTGCCTCCAAACACGTTTCCGACGATTGCCTGGTTGAAGGCATAAGCGGCACTCATCGGCGAGGAGACCGTGATGCCAGTCCTTAGTGGTCCGTTCGGCATGTTGTTCTGCCCATTTGCACCGCGCTGCATGGTGTCATGGCTGCAAAGATAGACGTAGCCATTGACGTCGGGACTGAAGTTTCGAATCACGCAGCGTATCGCGTACAGTTTGAGTCGTAACACGGCATCCTGTGGCTGCACACCTAAAGCCTTATTCAGTATGGTGGCGTTGCTATCATAGTTTCTCCAAGCCCTAATCTACAGGTAGCGGTCATCCATTGCAGTAGTAGCCCTTGGGCGGCCTGAGTTTGGCATATCATCGACAGTTTCTGTCTCTCTGTATCACCTTCACGTCCGAGCAACATCGCTTCGGTTCAGTCCGAGACGCCTCGACATTTCCCTTGTTAAGAGCCATTCCTGGGACAAAGTAATAATGCGGATGCGACGCGATCGAACAGCAGTATTGACCGTCTAGGCATGGTTGAACTACAGACAACACGAGCCGTGTACCTCCTACCTATTGGAATGAATGGAATTGATCGGCTATCGGACCCA
Organism: Schistocerca gregaria; assembly: GCF_023897955.1. Lineage (NCBI taxonomy): Eukaryota > Metazoa > Arthropoda > Insecta > Orthoptera > Acrididae > Schistocerca > Schistocerca gregaria. The sequence goes on along the minus strand of NC_064926.1, from coordinate 339,248,367 downwards.
TCCCTCTAATAGGCGGTGCTCATGCATGGTTGTTTACGTCTTTGAGCGGTTTTAGTGCCATCTCTGAACAGACAAAGGAACCGTGTCTGTGATACATTGTCCACAGTCATCGTATATCTTCAGGTGTTCTGGGAACCGGGGTGATGCAAAACTTTGTTATGTGTGTATAAAAGTTTCACTGATATGCAAACGTGAAAACTCTCTTTTTTTAAAGTTAGGAGAGTGGAAAAGTTACACTGTATATTAGTGTTTAAAGGCTTAAAATCGTCTGTTAGTAAATTTGTGAAAGTGGCACCCGAAAGAAGTAAAAGAAATACTTACAGAAAAGTGGAAGAGAGCGAGGGCAGACTCGTACTGTAAATAACACAGTGCAGTATGCGTGAAGAGTACAGTACTGCACGAGGTGCAAATGACGTCGCTGGTGGAGCGGAGCGTTTGCATCGGGAGGCGCCTCGTTCCACGATCTCAGGTTCCAGAATAAGCTGCGGCGCGGGCGGCAGCGGCTCGTCTGTTCGAACTTTGCCCGAGAGTCGGCCGCGCCACGCCGCGTATCGTACGGTCGAGCTTTTGCGGCGCGCAGCATCCACGGTAAGTTAGGCTCGCGTAAACCTGGAGGCTAATAACAGAGCGGCTGCCGGGGCATTCGACTCGCGGCGGTAATTAGCCGCGGGCCAGCCTTGTGGCGGTCGGAAAAAGAGCGGCGCGCCGGCTGTTTGGCCACGGTTTGATGAGGAAGCCGGCCGAGGAGACGCGGCTCCCGCTTCGCCGCCCCTAATCAAGATAGCAGTCACACTCGCGCCGGCCTCGCTCGTCATAATTAATAACACGACTGGCCTTCTGTCGCGGCCGAGTCCTTCATTATTGTTTTAAAACTGCTTCATTAGCCTATTATCTGGCGGCCTCTGATGCCGCCACAAGTGTGTTCCATTAGCGGGAGGTGACGCTCCTCGTGCCGCCGGAAATGGTAATAAGCTGCAGTCTCTCTTACCGCTCTGACACTCGCCCGTCTTGGGAACTGCTGATAACCTGTTTTTACCGGAATGTGGCGCCACTAATAGCTACAGCGTCACGGTTTATTGTACCTCAAACCGCAGGTCTTCTTGAGGTCTTCCACGTGCCGGTGCACGTCAGATTTGCTACTGCAAATTTTTCCATAAACAGAGATACGTCCTACATATCTTGCAGCCATTGTGAATCAAGACGCAAAGTAATTAATGACATTTATCTGCTAGTGGACATTGATTCACATCAATGGAGAAAGTTGCCGGACCATGATCCAAACACGGGTCTCCTTCTCACTAGACGGATGCTCTAACCACTTTCTTCCTGCTTTCAACAAAACTAACATGACCTCATTCGACTCCAGAAACCACGACGTTACTTCTCTTTTTTTAAACTGCAAATCTAAGAAGCTGTCAGAAATTTGATAGAATAATTAAATTTGTGATGATGGCAGGACGTGAACCAGGATATTACATTCGCAGTTCCACCTCTTCACCTGCTACTAATAACGTTAGCCACTACACTTTTTTTTTCTTTATAGCTGCAGGAAAGGGCAGACACAGTCAGCTTGAGACTCGATCTAGCAAAGGTGGGCAGGGGTCGAAACCTGAGACCTTGCCACGATGCCAAACCCGTCCCCCTCCCCGACCCGCTGGTCACTGCGGTGGTCTTGACCTTATTTTGTTTTTATCTTCATTAATTTTTTGTTGAAAACTAACAACATGTCGCTCACAAAGGGAAGAAACGAAATCGGACTTAATTATAGTTAATTTATGCTACTTAAGAAAGAAAAAAATTTCCAGTCATATCCTACAACAATTTCGATTTTATTAATTAATTACACAAAAAATCAAATAGGGCCCAAAAAATTAAATAAATTCTCTAGCAATACACCTGAAAAAGTACGGTGACGAAAATACCAACAGGACCAGTTAAGGCAACACCTTGTTTTCTTCTCTTTTAGTTTTTGTTGGGTTTATCAAAACAAGGTAGCCAGAATGAAACAGTACACTTCATCCAACTCCTTGACAATTAAATAGCAGGTACAGTATATTCGCAAAAAGCTCACGATAGCATGGCATCCTTTCCATGTCCAACGAGCCGTAACCATATGCTGATAAAAGGCGCCAGATGTTTTTTATTCCTTTTTTGATCACTTTATCAATTCTTTTGACGATGACCGGTTTCAGTCCGTAATGACCATCCTTAAATCTTTTCTACTCCATGTCCTAAAGTGATAAGGCCATTGTGTAGAAAAGATCTGAGGATGGTCATCGTCAAAACAATTGATATTGTGATCAAAGACTGGAATAAAAAACATTTTATAGTATTGCATCACTGTTCGTATACGCGATTATGCTGCAGCTGGGGAAAAGGCATCAGGTTCATACTCGCTTACTACCACGTAATGGACGTAATGCCGGCCAAGCCACATAACCGTATTGTTCTTCGTTCTAAGAATGAAGGTTCAACAAGGACGCCGGAGGATCTCACTAAAGATTGCAGCTTCCGACGTCCTGGCAGGAAAGGGCAATTGTCAGCGGAGCCAACTCCAAAGTTTGTGTCCGCAGAGGACCAACCAATGACATAATGTATTTGTTTCATGGCAACGACTGCACCGGTTTGTCTCATTAATGCCAATGCGAAAGACTCGAACCTTGTTAGGGAGAAGGTTGGTACCAGCTGAACTCCACTTTCATCAGAAAAATTGATAGGCTGACATTAGACTAGTAAACGTTCCAGTCTGTTCTGGAGATAGGGGCTCCAGAGAGGAAACGCAGGTCGGTGACAGGCAAAAAGGCAAGCTGGGGAAGCGAAGACACGTTTAAACAGTACATCGAAGAAATAGAGCAGAATATTTGGCCCGAATTTTTGGGAGGCTCAAACTTGCCGTCGTCTAGTGTCTCGCCATTACCTCATAGCGCACCAGAAAAACAGAGTTTTTCTAAACATGACCGACAGTCGTTGCAGCTTTTGAGACATCATCGCAGGAAGGTGATAATTTTGGAGAACAAAATAGGCTTTGCTTAAAATATAGGCTTCCAAGATCACAAACTTTTGAAATAACGAGAATGTGTTCTAGGATCGCCCCTTGTATCCGGTCAGTGACGAAGTTCGAATTTAACTCAGCCATATTCATCGGACAACATCCAATTACAACACCAAACGATCGATTGCGGGCGACCGTCACAGCCATAGAAACTCAAGCGCGTCAGATATCCTCAAGCTGAGTAGCCGACACTTCTGGTTGTGATTGTGTGCTCCCAACAGACTACGAAAGTCGTGAATCTGTGCTCCCAACAGACTATAAGATATATCCAAAACGTTCTTAAGCAACGTTATGTGGTCATGAGTACCAACAACTATAACGTTATCGGCATGCGGGCGATCGATGAATCTTTCTCCCAATAACGACCATCCAGCCAATCGAGCATCAATGGACCGCAGTACGGGTTCCAGCAACACCACAAAAATGACATAGAAAGGGGATTCCCATGCAGGACACCTCGGCACACTTTTATGGGGGCAGTAAGATGACCGTTCACGTCAATAGACGCCTGAATATCAGTTATTACAGAGATAAATATCAGTCGTGCGGCATCATTAAAACCAACAGCCGTCAACACTCACAACAGGAAATCATGACTAACTCGGTCTAACACGTGATTAAAAATCAAAGTAAAACCACCGACACAGAAACAGTAGCCATTAAGCCGTCAGGAAGCAGTGGTCATTGTAACTGCACGGACTACCCTAGCACGCTTTCCGTCAGAACGAAATTGCTTACCAACACACTACTGTCGTAGTGTCCCTGCCCACGATCTTCTTTAGTCGCGGCGTTTAGACGATTCCCGTAATAGTTCGAGCGAGGTGTGCATCTACACTGAAGGGGTCTTCGGCCAGCCTTGCCTTACTTATATATGTGGTGTGCGTCCTTTCGGACGTGTCAAAAAGAACGAACTCCAATTTGTCCGGATGCCTTAGTGGTCAGAGATCTGCCTAGTGAGTAGGAGACTCGAGATCGAATCCTGGTCCGGCACAGGTTTTCAACTTCCCCGATTGATGTAAATCTGTGTCCACTACCAGCTAAACGTCATTAATGCCTTTGTGTCTTGACTTTTACGTCAGCTGCGTATAACGGCAACTACAACACCAAACAAGTAAAAATTAGTAGTGGGGGATAGGCACACGGCAGGTAATCGCACGACATTTCAGTTTGTGGGTTAGAATGACGCCGTAGCTGCTCCAGCATGTGCTGCGATCTAATGCTGTTAACACCAGTTAACACTGCATTGGCGTTCGCCATCTTTGATTGACCGAGAGGCTTGAAAAGTGCAGTTTGAATATTTGTGCCACTTTTCTTCTTATTTTGAGAGCGCATTCAATCAAAGGTAAGGATGGTTTATGAAGCTGATCTATCTTTTATCCTATCACACGTGTACCACTGGTATTATCTACCTTTACGTAGAGGTTGAGAGATGCCAGGTTACATGATTTTCTTCTGTGGGCATAATTAATTCATTTCAGTATAGATTGAATTAATCACACACATTTTTGATGAGTGCATGCCATATCCCTAAATGGACCATCTGTCCCTCCGATCTGGTGACAAGTCTTTCTTAAGTTCTGTTACCGATAAGTAATTGATTAAAACATATTTTATACTGTAATGCCTCAGAGCTATGTAAGAACCACCGGAAGACACAAGACACTTCAATAAATGCTTTAGAAATTATTAAAGGAGGGGGGAAAGTTCGAGAACTTTCAAGGGCCTTTAGAATCCATAAATATAGATACCAAGTGTGATGACGACAAAATAGACGATGTGAATCCTGAAATTAGTGTAAATGTATGTAGAGTGTCTATTGAGTTTCGTCCTGAGAGAATTAAGATACCGATGTGTAATTTGTACTAACTGGAGTCATTGTGAATGCAGTGGTAAGAACTCACCGAAGAACAATAAATGTGACATACTGAAAGTTTCTGTTTCCTTTTTTCGAACTAGTTCTGTCTTCTTCTTTTTAAAACGTATTTTTGTATTTACTTTACCTAAAGTTGCATTTAATAATTTTAATAAATAACTTAATGTATGTATTACTGTTTCCACGTTCTTGCAAGGTATAAACATGATTTGTACAATGATTTTTATTGTGTACCTCTAGTATATCCTTAACTGATAGGGCAGGTAGTATTTCGCAAATCTCGAAATTCTATAATAGTTTCCCTCACAGGAAATGCAATAAATTATTGTCATGTACTTACATGCAACACAAACGAGACTGTTCGAATAAGGTATATGAAGCTATTGCTGTGTCGTCCGAACAGGGCACAGCCAGACAAAAGGCACTACAGGCACAAAGGTGCGAGCTGGTGCCGGTGCCATAGAGACTCGTCACTTGGGCGACTTCGACCACAGCAGCGAGCGGCGCTGACAATGAAGATATCGACTTCGCCTAGGCAAACTGCCGGTCGACAAAGGACAGAAGCCTACTCGGGAGATAGAAGAGCAGCTCTCGCCCACTTGGTTGTAGATCATCGTCCAGGATTGACTTAGACAGAATATGTCGTTTTATGAACTCTCAGAAGTAAACAGGCAAGTGACGTAAATAGCATTACCTAAAATGCAATAAATGAAGCAGGCAAAAAGGAATACAAACGTCTCAAAAATGAGATCGACAGGAAGTGCAAAATGGCTAAGCAGGGATGGCTAGAGGACAAATGTAAGAATTTAGAGGCTTATCTCACTAGGGGTAAGATAGATACTGCCTACAGGAAAATTAAAGAGACCTTTGGAGATAAGAGAACCACTTGTATGAACATCAAGAGCTCAGATGGAAACCAAGTTCTAAGCAAAGAAGGGAAAGCAGAAAGTTGGAAGGAGTATATAGAAGGTCTATACAAGGGCGATGTACTTGAGGACAATATTATGGAAATGGAAGAGGATGTAGATGAAGAAGAAATGGGAGATACGGAACTACGTAAAGAGTTTGACAGAGCACTGAAAGACCTGAGTAGAAATAAGGCCCCGGAAGTAGACAACATTCCATTTGAACTAGTGACCGCCTTGGGAGAGCTATTCCTGACAAAACTCTACCATCTGGTGAGCAAGATGTACGAGACAGGCGAAATACCCTCAGACTTCAAGAAGAATAGAATAATTCCAATCCCATGGAAAGCATATGTTGACATGTGAAAATTACCGACATATCAGTTTAATAAGTCACAGCTGCAAAATACCAACACAAATGCTTTACAGACGAATGGAAAAATTGGTAGAAGCCAACCTCGGGGAAGATCAGTTTGGATTCCGTGGAAATGTTGGAACACATGAGGCAATACTGACCTTACAACGTATCTTAGAAGAAAGATTAAGGAAAGGCAAACCTACGTTTCTAGCATTTGTAGACTTAGAGAAAGCTTTTTACAATGTTGACTGGCATACACTTTTTCAAATTCTAAAGGTGGCTGGGGTAAAATACAGGGAGCGAAAGGCCATTTACTATTTGTACAGAAACCAGATGGCAGTTACAAGAGTCGAGGGGCATGAAAGGGAAGCAGCGGTTGGGTAGGGAGTGAGACAGGGTTGTAGACTTTCCCTGATGTTATTCAATCCGTATACTGAGCAAACAGTAAAGGAAACAAAAGAAAAATTCGGAGTAGGTATTAAAATCCAGGGAGAAGAAATAAAAACTTTGAAGTTCACCGATGACATTGTAATTGTGTCAGAGACAGCAAAGGACTTGGAAGAGCAGTTGAAAGGAATGGACAGTGTCTTGAAAGGAGGATATAAGATGAACATCAACAAAAGCAAAACAAAGATAATGGAATGTAGTCGAATTAAGTCGGGTGATGCTGAGGGAATTAGATTAGGAAATTAGAAACTTAAAGTAGTAAAGGAGTTTTGCTATTTGGGAAGCAAAATAACTGATGATGGTCGAAGTAGAAAGGATATAAAATGTAGACTGCCAATGGCAAGGAAAGCGTTTCTGAAGAAGAGAAATTTGTTAACATCGAGTATAGATTTAAGAGTCAGGAAGTCATTTCTGAAAGTATTTGTATGGAGTGTAGCCATGTATGGAAGTGAAACATGGACAATAAATATTTTGGACAAGAAGAGAATAGAAGCTTTCGAAAAGTGGTGCTACAGCAGAATGTTGAAGATTTGGTGGGTAGATCACGTAACTAATGAGAAGGTATTGAATAGGATTGGGGAGAAGAGAATTTTGTGGCACAACTTGACTAGAAGAAGGGATCGGTTGGTAGGACATGTCCTGAGGCATCTAGGGATAACAAATTTAGCATTGTAGGATTGCGTGGAGGGTAAAAATCCTAGAGGGAGACCAAGAGATGAATACACTAAGCAGATTCAGTAGGATGTAGGTTGCAGTACGTACTGGGAGATGTAGGAGCTTGCACAGGATAGATTAGCATGGAGAGCTGCATCAAACCAGTCTCACGACTGTAGACCACAACAACAACAACAACACACGTACTGTGAAGTTTACCGACGATTATTTGTCTTAGCCATTGAGGACCTGTTTTCTGTCGTATTAGAAGCAGTGTTGCACACTTCACTATTCAACAAGTCACAAAGATAAGCACACCTTTTCAACGCGTTTGTCTAACTTTGTTACTAACTTGTTGGAGTGTTGTAGAACCTTCGTTCTCCTATCCTGTTACCTCACTCTGGGGAATAGCTGTGTGATAGTAGAGCAAGCACTCTCTCTGCAGGCGACAAGTGAACCATCGGACCATCTGACCGCCGTGTCGTCCTCAATGAGGATGCAGATAGGAGGCGCTTGAGTAGTGGGGCAACTTTCGTACGACATCACGCTACATTGTTGCCAAATTTATTCAAGTAGGCGACGATGACGTCATCCAAGATGGCGGCATGTAGACTTGAAAACAGCGCATGACGTTATCCAAGATGGCGGCTTTTGGCGAGAAAACAGGCCAATTGTGGTATGTACACTAACCTAAACTCCAAAAAAATCACGGTAATTTTGAATTTTGGCGGGAAAATAGACCAGTTAGGTTACATTCACTAACCTAAGCCGCCAGAAGAGATTGGCGCCAAATTCAAATTCCAACAATATAATGCATGCAAAACCGTACTTCTCTTTATTATTATTATTATTATTATTATTATTATTATTATTATTATTCATTATCATTCATCATTTATTATTATTATTATTATTGGCCTACCTCCACTAGAAAATTGCCCCAAATTCAAATTCCAACTCGATAATGTCTCGAAAATGTACTTCTATTTTTTATTATTTATTATCATTTATTATTATTATTTATTCAAGATGTCAGATTTTCTCGGCCAGAAGGCCATTTGCGTTACATCCATAAGAAAAATCCATCACAAGTTAAAATTCCAACACCATAATCGATGACACGTACGAAATTTCATGGTCACTTAACTATCAGAATCGCGTCAAATAATAAACTGCACTTATAGTAACCTATGTGACGTCCTTTGATTGTGCAGGAGAAAGGGACTGAAGTCTTTATTTCAAGCAGTACGGTCATCACTTGTTCACCAACACAATCACTACACATCTTCGAGATCCCAGTGCAGTCACCACGATGTCCACGCTACAACTAAATTAGTTGAAATCGTCGCCGCACCTGGCCCCGTCTCCCAGGTGCCACGGTCGCACCACAACATCGCTACCCAACTATTCCTCAACCGAGCAGACGATTACAGCTACACTCGACGTCTCTTGACTGAATAGAGCTCTCGTATTCCTAGCCCCTCCAAGTGCACCACATTTCTCGAAATGTAACCAAGTCTTTGAGCTTAGGACACCATATCGATCTATAGTAACAGATCTCAAAGTGCCTTAATTTAATAGCATACAGTTAAGAAGAAGAAGAACGGAGTGATATATATACACAACGTAGTTTGACAAATTTTTACGTAAATCATCCAATCTATCATGTCTAAAGTATTCTAGAGTCTAGAATTGGTGCATCGAAGGTTCTGGTAAGAGAGAGAACATAAACACAACCCCTCCTAAGACTAGAACGTTCACCACTTAAAAATTGGCGATAATCTTAGATAGTCTACTTTTCCATCCTGTCACACATCCTTCTACCCAGTTCCCCTATGCTGAGCTATCTCTCCCACAATCGTAAAACATTTCCTTTGTATGATACGAGCGCAATATAACCCTGCGGACGTGTCTAGGGCCCACTGACCACATTCGATCATGAGACAGAAATTATACTATTACTCCATCAGCTCTATATAAAAATGATAGTTGGCAGCACGCGGTACATCCTACAAGCAAACAGATATGCATAACAGCAGCGTCCAACATGTGAAAATTACAAGGCACCAACACTGTAAACAGCCCATCTGTCGATTAAGTGTGTACACAATGATTACAGCCCCTCACAAATACCCACAGCTAACTTAGTTACGACGTTAAGTCTTGATTCTCCACCAAGCATGCGACACGGTGGCGATCACGTAAATAAAAGTGCGTTTAGAGGAATATGTCAACTTTTATCACACATGACATGGAAGTCCTCTGATGACTGACAGGTTCACCGTTAACAATCGCAAGAAAGACAGTGCTTAAAACCACATACAGAAGACGTAGCTGCATACGACTAGAATGCAGGCTATATCACGTGACTAAAGCATCCAAACAGAAGTCTAGAAAAATAATTGACCTTCAGCAACTTGTCCTTCTCTAGAATAAATGAGTCAACGTTTAAATCGTACCTAGTTACAGCTCTATCTCAATCGATCATTCCCTACACTCCCTGTTATCCTTTAACAGAGATGTGAGTAAGTTTAGGCGTGTATCATTCTCTGTCCTCCTGAAAAGCATCAAATACAGTACTGAACTCGCCTCTATCGCTGCTACCTCAGTAGACATACACTATAATGCGAACTGAATGACAAAGAATTGCCTATCTTCCTTATTCCGCTTGCTTCGATGTCATCGTTTTCCTACATTCCTGTTATTGCCGCATACTTGACTCCATGTACAAATTGCTCCCTGCGAACCAGAAGATAAGCAAGTACGTCCTCATTTTTACCGAATTTCGGTGTGTATTAGGTTAGTTTATACGTATGTGCTAATCAGTTTTCGCATTTCTTTCTATTTTATGTCAGATCCATGCACGCGACCGCGACGTAATATATCGTTCTGTGTTCTACAGTTGTATGTAAATGTTCCCCAGGTGTATCCAGCCACCTCCACATTCGGAGAGCGCTTGCTCTGTCTGTATGTCTGTGTACTTGCACACCTCGCGGACTTATGTCACGACCGGCGGTAGACTCGAGTTAACGTTCGAATGTGGATCCGCCTCGAGTTATATCCGGAGCAGTGTTCCGATGCGGATCCACAATATGCCGTGCATGGGGTAGTGTTTGAAGGTGGATCTGCCTCGCGCAAGGTAAGAAGCTGTGTTCAAGTGCAAATCCACAGTACCCTATACCCTAGTTAGCATTCGAGTGTGGATCTGCTGCGTACTGTATATCCGGAGCTGTGTCCGGGGGCGGATCAACCACACGCAGCATCCGCGATAGTGTTCGCGGGTGGACCAAGCACGCGTTACGTCCAGACAAGTATTCTATGCTCGAAGTTTGATTGATTGATTGATGGACATGGTTTGTGGGGTGATACATGAGTGTCAAGGTATGTTTGAGGACGTTTGCGTATGTTGATGGTGGGACGGGTGTGAGGTTAGGCTTTTGGCGAGAAAACAGGTTTTAGATGGCTGGTCACGCGACGAGGCGAGAGCAGGGATGTGTAGTTATGCTTAGTTAAAGGGCCGTGTCGTGTCGTGTGAAGAGCACTGTGCAGTGTGCTACAGTGTCGTAGGAGGTAAAGACATGTGCTGCTATGATGTGTCTAGCGTATGGAGGCTGCGCTTTGGAATTATGCTACACTGATAAAAAGTTGACTTTCACCCGCGTTCGGTGGTCGCGGCTCGGGATCGCGGTCCTGGACAGATGTATGTGTGTGCTTTGACCGCTGACGAGCGTGTTGACGGCGCCAAATCACGTTTGCGGAAGCCGAGCAGGGGCTGTGCGAGGTCTGAAATCAGACAGATACATGACTTCACGATCCTGTGGTCAGGTTGCGGAGGGGGTAGCTGCGCATGTCAGCTGAGTTATTTTGCGAGCGGATCTGCATGTTCTGCTATGCGTTATTTGCATAGTTTATGAGTAATGAGCGTATCTACACATCAGTGTAAAGAATTATTTAGAAGCAGTTTGCTACCGTGTGTTCTGAAATTATGATTGGGTGCGTGTCTGTGGGCTATGCAACATGGCCCAGGCCACATCTGGGTGGGTGTTTTGTGATGGTGTGATAGATATACTGTATGATTAAATAAGTTGTTTTAAAAAATAAATAGAGTGTTGTCAATCATTACACCCCCCTTCAGCGCAGATCAGAGTGATTGGTGTTCCGTTACCAGTTGCAGGGGAGTAGTAAGTTTTCTTCGCGGCAGCGTTAATCGCGTGTGTCAACGAGCTATGGGCTATTCTCACAATAGACGTAAAGGTAGGTCCAGACCTGCGACGCCGGCGGTATACATGTGAAGAACAATGCAACTTTCACATGTGTAAGAGGAGAGTGCCCTTTCTGGTCGGCTGTCACGAGCGCGCGGAAGCTGAACTTGGCTCTGGAACCCATCTCCCACTGACCGCACTCGCGCGTGGCCTGCCTTGGAGCGTAATCTAAGGCGCATAGGTGATATCAATTTTTCCGGTGTTAGGCGCGAATGCGACTGTGTTGAAGTCATGTTTGGGGGAGGCCGAGCAGAGGCTTTAGGTCGGTTTTGCAGCTGGCGGTGTTTGGACGCGCCTGTTGCACTATTTTGCGAGCATGTCTGTATTCTTTGCTGTGCTTTATTTGGAGAGTTTGTTTACGTGTTTGTGGCCTGTGTGAGATGACCACAGTCAGATCAGTGTGGTGTTTTGTGACAAATATAATCCAAGACAAAATAAAAGTGCTCGAAATAAATGTAGTGCAGTCATTCCTTACTTCCCCGAGCAGCAAAGTGCAGTTTGAGTGGTTTTGCGCAAAAACGGCAATCAGGTCAGACTGTGAGTGAGTCAACAAATAACTGGACAAATTTATCTGTAGAGGAGTTACAGGTCTGGATTGGAATGAATCTCTTGATGGGTGTGGTTCTGTTGCCAAGTATAGTGTACTGCTGAAGTTCAGAACCTGCCTTAGGTCAGCCTTACATATTGAAGCCTATGAGATGGGAAAGTTTTAAAAAAGATATATGAAACTATTGACATATTCTGATGTCAGGGGGGGTGTCCTGCGTACTAAGTCAGCTGGACTGGGTATTGAGTGGCGAATACACCTGGTGGTGGTGCTGTCTATCTGTAGTTGCTTAAATAAAGACAGGTGTATGATTTTGAAAAGTTGACGATTAGGGAGCGGGGTATTTTAGATGGATTATTATTTAGAGAAATTAAGAGTTGTTCGGTTCTATGGACTTGAATGTTTTGAATTATTTAGATGTGCTTCACATGTCTGTAGGCTGTGCAGTGACTTTTTGACGGTTTACAATTAGCAAGCGTGTGTGTAGAGCGCTATACATGTGTTATGTGGGACTAGTTTGCAGGTCTGTATGCTGTGGGTGCATGTGGGAGCGTGTGTTCTGCGATACATCTACTCCATCCCACAATAAATTGCTCCTAAATAAATAAAGTACACTCCTTCCTCCTTCCATCAGCCTAGTGCGGGCTGAGTCGTTTTACCAACCGCCCCCTAGGAATTGCTGGTTGTGGTACACCTAGTTTTCAAAAATTTTCTTACGTTGGTACCGAAGATCCAAGTGAGTTTTGTTTATTGGCAGATTTCACACTTGGCACTTGATCCTGGAAGGAGGTTAGTACAAGTGCCCTTTCTTTATGCGCAATTTTCTTAAGTTGGTAGCGAAATCGCAAGTGAGGTTTCTTTACAGACAGAATTCAAACCCGGCGACGGTTCCTAGGAAGAGATGGCGGTCTGGTCCTCGAAAAGTAGTTGTGGTGGGTGGCGAAAGGTGGCATCGACAGGTTTGAACGTGCCCAGGAAAACAACTTTCGCGCCAAAAGTGTGGAATGGCAAAGAATTTTGGCGGGAAACGTGAGGAGGCGACGAATACACGTGGTGAACAGGCAAGGGACCGCGGTAAAGTCAAACTCAGCAAGTTCCAGCGTGTCCAGCGAAAACTTGTTTACGACGTGGGAGCGATCGCCGGTCCAGCGGCTAGCACGGGCCGCCCCCGGCCGCTCGCTCGCCGACCGGGGCGCCTGGGAGAGGGCGCCGGCTGTGGCGACGATTTCAACTAATTCAGTCGTAGCGTGGACGTCGTGTCGACTGCACTGGGATCTCGAAGACGTATATTGACTGTGTTGGACAACAAGTGATGACCGTACTGCTTGAAATAAAGACTTCAGTCCCTTTCCGCTGCAAAATCAAAGGATGTGACTTAGGTTACTATAAGTGCACTTTATTATTAGACGCGATTCTGATAGGTTACCAGTGAAAAAGTTAAGTGACCATGAAAGTGCGTACGTGTCATCGATTATGGTGTTGGGATTTGAACTTGTGATACATTTTTGTTATGGATGTAACGCAAATGGCCTTCTGGCCGACAAAATCGGACATCTTGAATAAGTAATAATAATAAATGATAATAAATAATAAAAAATAGAAGTACAGTTTTCGAGACATTATCGTGCTGGAATTTGAATTTGGAGGGAATTTTCTAGTGGTGGCAGGTCAATAATAAATAATAATAATAATAAATAATAATAATAAATGATAATAAATGGTAATGAATGATAGTTAATGTTAATAAATGGTAATGAAAAATAATGAATGATAATAAAGAAAAGTAAGGTTTTGCAGCATTATCTTGCTGGAATTTGAATTTAGCGCCAATTTCTTCTGGAAGCTTAGGTTAATGGATGTAGCCAAATTAGTCGATTTTCCCGCCAAAATTCAAAATTCCGCCATTTTTTCTGGAGGTTAGGTTAGTGGACATAGCAGAATTGGCCTATTTTCCGCTAAAAGCCGCCATCTTGGATAACGTCATCGCCGCAACCCTTGAATAAATTTGGCAACAAGCAGCATGTCGTCGTAAATTGGTTGCCCCACAACTGGCGTGTGATCACCACACCGCTCTCCTGGTCATTGTGATAGTTTTCTTTGACCGGAGCCGCTACTATTCGGTCGTGTAGCTCCTCAATTGTCATCACGAGGCTGACTGCACCCCGAAAAACGGCAACAGCGCATGGCGGCTGGATGGTCGGTCACCCATCCAAGTGCCGGCCAGTCCCAACAGCGCTTAACTTCCGTGATCTCACGGGAACCGGGGTATCCACTGCGGCAAGGCCGTTGCCCTGTGTAATAGTGGCAAGAAGAAATTGTCTAAGCCGTGTACTGCACCAGAAGCACCCACATACTCGTCCTACTGTAACAGCAGTGGCAACTCGGCCTTCACAGCAGTAGCGACGAGGCCTTTACAAAACTGATGACAAGATTTTACAAAAGCTGTATCATCTATTAACATAGCCATTGTGAAGACTTTCCCTTAGATGCGTGAAGTTCCCCACCTACCTCTACGAACTGTTTGGTGACCAGATTTCTTTCAAAACGTCGTGCAACGTATTTGAGAATATCTTATGCTCATTCCCTTGGTCTAGAAGTTGATCTCTGGGGTTGCTTAATAATTACACATCATGTACTGTACCATCAATCGTTGTCCTGTTTGCTACCTTGTTTTCACTTTTTTTTTTTTTTATTACTGTGAAGGGACTTCAGAGGGCCTCTCAGTGGCTCGAAAAAGGTAGGAGTATTCTGAAGAGTTCAGATGCCAAGATTGGGTCTCACCTCAAGGTAGCCGACGCAGCGTTTAGTTCTCCCATCCCCACACTCCAGGCGGTGACTGGGACAGCTGTCTCCTTCAGAAAAACACAGAATAGTTCGAAAATACCTTTTAGGAAGATAAAGAATCTACTCTGGTACCGATTCCCCGAGGCTGGCATGTGAACAAGCGTTTGACTCAGCAGCCGCACCACAAAATAATATTCGGTTTAAATTACAGATTCCAGCAGTTTGACATTTTCTTACTCTTCTGTAAACCACATACTTTTTCGCCTGTTCGTATGTGCTGAGCATCTCATAGGTCTGTTTCGAAATTGTACCATGTAGTGGGAGAGATTGTTTGCCTTCCTCCCTACCACAAAGCACTATTGACGAGATATAGGAAAAATCTGAAAGAGTAGGAGATTGTTTGAAACTTTTTTACTTGAGCTTTTACTGGACCGAACTCGCAGTGTCTGCCTCTATTTGCAGGTGAGCTACGGTATGACAGAAACAGTGGAGTTTCAGGGCTTGGGCATTTGTAGACACTTTATGCTAGGAGTTTGTGGGTTAAAGACACTTTGCAGCCACGCGATAGAAGAGTAATGACTCTTAGCTAGGTGACGGACGATGTCTCCACTTGACCTTTTAGTTTAGACAGAGAGCCGAGCTCAGCCTCCTGCCTAACTTTCGTATTTACGCTTTGTATTTGGTAAGCTGGGCCACCACTGCGATCACCAATTCCGTATGAACGCAGTATTAGTTCATTGCCTCCAGGAGTCAGTTATTTCATTTTAATGTTCCGCAGCCAGCTAGTCGATGTCGAAAGGAACTTTGGCTGCCTCATTGGTGCTCGAACCTGTTCTTCCGTGTTCTTCCTGTAATTTAGTAACCATGCGTACTGTTACATGTCATATTTGTGTATTATTTATATAACTTTCTACTTTTCGCGTTCATCCGACTGTGTCACGGCTTGAGTTCACCATTAGTAGTCCTTATCCAAGAGTTAAGCGTTCAGTTGCTTTCGTGCGTTTTGCTTTTCGATAATATACCTGATTGTTGCAGTGACCACATACTTCTCTTATAGATTAGACGATCCCTCCTGTCGATAATGTGTCTATGTGTCTCATGTGATACCAACACTGTCAAGGTTGATTGGGACAGCCCCATTAATTATTCCTGAGTAAGTCACTTTCATTCCGTCACATTACCGTTTCCTTTAATTAATTTCCGTGATCATACTGGGTGCTTACCTTCTCTGTAGGTTACCGGACATTGGACTGTATTATCATTATGAATGTGCTATATAGCACAACCGATACCACAGAATACTCTGCACTGACAACAACAGGAAACAAACTTCTGCATTAGTGGAGTTCCGGCCATTATATCAGCATACTCAAATCTCGGCCTATTATATGATGTACCTTGTTCTTTCTTTGTTGAACTGCTTAAGTATTGTGACAATTTACAGTATTTTGACGTTTACAGATGTGCCTTCCTGTTTTACCCTTACATTTTTTATCACATTTCTTTTGGCGATCTTAGGAAAAATAAGGGAGGGAGGGGTGAGGGAAAGAAATAGCGGTGGATTCCCTTAGGCTTGTGTTCATGATAAACCTTATAGCTTAGTTTTATAATATGAAGAGATTGCCCGACATATATGTGCCACATTTTAACTAGTATTTTAAGGTCAGCACCTGATGCTAATGACACTTTCACTGCACACATTTCTTATACTCCCTGTTAGGTTTCCTCATAACGCAAGTGCAATACTGATGGACTGTACTATGGTTTGTTATCCACGTCCCCTGTAATTACTGTTGCTCTTCGCAAATATT
Organism: Schistocerca gregaria; assembly: GCF_023897955.1. Classification (NCBI taxonomy): domain Eukaryota; kingdom Metazoa; phylum Arthropoda; class Insecta; order Orthoptera; family Acrididae; genus Schistocerca; species Schistocerca gregaria. The sequence goes on along the minus strand of NC_064926.1, from coordinate 339,231,674 downwards.
TATAAAATGTTTGTAACTTCTCTCCTCTTGTTTTACATTTAGCTTGTTAAACTCTCATTAATAATGTTTGTAGCTGTTATTGTGCTTGACATCGACTTGTGTTCAGTAAGCCGCCTTTAGCCTCAAATACGTTCTTATTCGCAAGACTTAATTCTTCTTTGAATGAGCAATAGCCCATATGTTTCTTTTTTTCTTTTTAAGTTAAAACTGTTATTGCCAAATTCTATTCTGTACATAATGTTCATGTATCGATATATTAGATAAGTCATCTCTAGCCCAAGTTCTATATGCTGTTCAATATTTAAGTCCTTATTTCTGTACTGCTCTGTTTACGCTCGTTATTAGTATATTTGCTTCTAAAAATCGTGTGTAGTGTACTGGAATTCAGGACATGCTCTATACATGAGACATGGCCATTATTTAATTAACGACAGACGATGTAGTGGCATATCCTTTTTTAACCCAGTAAGTATTCATGTATATTTAGCACTTCCTTGGGTAAGAAATTGTAACATTTCCTGAGTACTACACGTAATTTTTTCGTATCTATGGATAGAATCCGTGAAGATGGTCTGTGACTGAAATTGGTTGATGTCTGGGTTTAAAATAAAAGCAGCTGATGTCGAAACTTCCATTGTATACTGGACCCAATGATGAATTATGCAGCGACACATCTTTTTTTTTTTCAAAACATCAATCTTCAGGCTGGTTTAATGTATTTTTGACAGTGTTATGGTGTCAGACTTGTGCGGAAATGGAATGTGTTGACCTCTCTGTTGAGCTCAAGACCTTTTACACAATTTTCTGCTTTCACATTCATTGGTTTTTCCAATTCACAATCTATAACCTTCCTACCTATCCTAGACATCTGGTTACCTACAGATCTGTCTGTATCACGAGCAGGTACTTTGTTTTCACATTCGTTGGCCTCCGTAAGTCACAATAGACTACCATCAAGAAGCAGGTATCCCACCAAGAGTCCCAGGCCCCACAGAAGTGTCACTCCACCAAAGTTATTCCAACCAAGTTTCGTATTGTCCGCCACTACTTCTGTATTCAAAAAAATTCCTCTCACAGAATTATTTGTTAGCTTTATTCCAATTTCTGTCTTCTTTTATAGCTTTTGCCCTTCATCGCTCTTTGTAACGCCATGAAAGCTAATCCTTGAGTCTTTAACACGTATGATAAACCTAGTTTTATGGGCTAGATTAACTAGGCAGGTTGTGGAATTCTGCGAAAGTTGGAGCCATCCTAAAAATAAAAAATAAAATAAAAAATAAAAGGGATCGGTGCAGTTAAAGAACACCTGAAGAAAGCAAGAATAACACAACTTGATACACGAGAGTGAAAAAATTTCGGCATAGAATTCACGAATGGACAGATGGCCTGGCGGAAAAGCCTAGAAAAGGGGAAGAAAATGGTCTGGCGAACGGAATAAGAAACCATTCTGAGGGAATGAAAGTAATATGTGCACTAATAAATGTGAAAACAAAAATAAAAACGACTTTCGTTAAACAGAATGAGATTTTCACTCTGCAGCGGAGTGTGCGCTGATATGAAACTTCCTGGCAGATTAAAACTGTGTGCCGGACCGAGACTCGAAGTCGGGACGTTTGCCTTTCACGGGCAAGTGCTCTGCAATCTGAGCTACCCAAGCACGACTCACGCCCCGTCCTCACAGCTTTACTTCCGCCAGTACCTCGTCTTCTACATTCCGAACTTTACAGAAGCTCTCCTGCGAACCATACAAGGATATTGCGGAGTCATGGCTTAGCCACAGCCTTGGGAATGTTTCCAGAATGAGATTTTCACTCTGCAGCGGAGTGTGCGCTGATATGAAACTTCCTGGCAGATTAAAACTGTGTGCCGGACCGAGACTAGAACTCGGGACCTTAGCCTTTCAAGGCAAAGCAAGGTCCCGAGTTCGAGTCTCGGTCCGGCACACAGTTTTAATCTGCCAGGAAGTTTCGACTTCATTATACATTCCATAGTCGGTTAGTGCAACATATTCGTAACAGGAATACCGTACATCCTGAAACATCTTTCAGTTCATCTTCACAGTGTATCATGCACTATTTCAGATTCACCTGGGTCAATTCGGACTGTATAACAGGCATTGGTCAGACGCTCCCTTAATGTCTGCTCGTTGTCGATGGGTTGCTCATTTACAAATGCCTTTAAATGTCCCTATGGTCAGAACTGCAATGGATTAAGGTCTAGTCAATGGGAAGGCTATGGTAACGCACCCTCCCCGATCGGTCTATGGTCCATGAAGGGTTGGTATTTTAGCGTCACACGATCTGTAGAAAATGGGATGGTGCTTCATAATACATAAAGCATAATCGCTGTCTTTATTCAAGGATAACCTTAGCCATCAGCGCTGTAATTCGTAGAACAGAAATCGGTAATAAATAGCCCTGTTAATCTATTTCGTAAAGTGTATAGCCCTATGAGTCTGTCGCCGACAATTCCTGACCAGTAGTAGATACTGAAGCGTTCCTGATGCCTCATCTCGATCACGGTTTGAGGAATAGCATCTGACCACACACATATCTATCAAGATAATTTACATGCGCAGTGAACTGTAAAAGTAAGATGGTTTACGCTAGCGTATACTACACATTACTCGTCACAAGCTAAACGGCCTGTATCTGAACATCTATTGCTTTCCTGGCATAGAGGATGTAACGAATGTGAGTGCATATATTTTTGCTGGTAGATGTGGATAGTGTACTGAATAACATAATGTCAGTATTTACTTCATTTTCAGGCTAATAATTATAGTGACTAGGAATACCATGTTTTCAGGCTGGTTGTACCTCGAAGTATTTGTGGCAAGATAGGTTAGTGTGTTTGTTGTGTTTTTAGAGAGTGTGTGTGTGAGAGAGAGAGAGGTATTGACAATTCTGCTTGTTACTATTAAAATGTAAAATTCGACGATGTAGGCCACCTTACTGTTGCACCTCACTGCACATGTAAAAAAATGTCAAATGTGTGTGAAATCTTATGGGACTTAACTGCTATGGTCATCATTCCCTAAACTTACACACTACTTAACCTAAATTATCCTAAGGACAAACACAAACATCCATGCCCGAGGGAGTACTCGAACCTCCGCCGGGACCAGCCGCACAGACCGTGACTGCAGCGCGTTAGACCGTTCGCTAATCCCGCGCGGCCTGCACATGTAAATTACCATGATGGATATGTGTGGACAGCTGGTGATCTTCAATCACTGATAGAGATGGGACATTGAGTCCGCTTCAGGATAAGATATTTCAAATACTTTGGTATCAAACTTCTAGGAGTGATTGATTACGTCACAAGGAATAACTTTTGTGAGAGACATCATTTCCTCTGACGCTTTCAATAGTGCTAGGCACCCTGTTCTGTTCGCAGGCCTGGGACGACGTAACTTCATTGTACAAGCACTTTCTACTATGCTGCTTACTTTCTATCCCACTAAAGTGATAGTGATTTTCAGAAATAAAACCGTAAGAATGAGTGTCTCTTAGCAGAGTAAGATATTATAGAAACGAATCAGAAACCTTAGTTTTGTTCTGCCCATCGCATTTGAGGCAGAACAGATGAATGGATTAAAGTCAACACACTTTGCACATTCACACGGCAGAGTGCCTAAGCCTTGTTGCTTCTCAGGAGCATAACCAATACGAAAGGACTCCTAACGTCGCCGGAAAACCTCAGTACAAGTTTCGTCGAACAAATGTCTTTCCCGATGATGTGATCTATATCTTTTCCAGACGTTTGTAGTCGTACTGCAGTGTGGCAGTATCTTACTCGGCACCCAGCGACCGTCTTACCGCTCTCGGAGGCCGCAGGTGATCAGCGGTGGCCGTATCTCGCGGCCCAGATCCCGCCTGTCTGGCGGGTGCGCTCTGGTCCCATCTGGTCTCGGTTCCTTAGCTCGGCCTGGAGACTTCTCCCTGCACGCCACCAGCTGCCGCTCTGATGTACGATGGCTGCAGCCGGCGGCCGGGCCTTTCTTTCGTCTCCTTCTCCCTCCCTCCCTCCCTCCCTCCCTCCCTCCCTCCCTCTCTCTCTCTCTCTTTCTCTCTCTTTCTCTCCTCCCCACCCTCTCTCTCTTTCTCTCCTCCCCACTCTCTCTCTCTCTCTTCCTTGGTCCGCCGTGGCATCGCCCCATTCTCTAGTTTCTCATTAAGGCACTGCTACAGCAGAAGCTTACGTCCTCCGAGGAAATTCGGTTAATGGTGACCACTGGGAGCCGTACAACATTGCTGTTCCTTTCTCACAGCCAGAAGTTCCTTTCTCTAAAGCTGTTCTTTTTTTTTTCTTTAGAGGAAAACTCGAACTGTAGTCCATTCCATTAAAGAGCACTTACGTAATAACTAAGGTGCTTCATTTTCTGGTTTCACAAGGCTACACCTCCCCGAAAAGCAATAAAAGAAAATGAATTAACCCAAATATTAGCGAACATATTTCTGAAAAATAAATGGAAACAACGACTATGAGTGTTAAATGCGTTTCAATCTCAATCTTCCATTGTGCAGCGCAGGACAGAGCCCAATTAGAATATTATGCAGAATTAGTATCAGTGATAAACAATGCGCGGAAAGTCTGCAGCTCGTGGTCGTGCGGTAGCGTTCTCGCTTCCCACGCCTGGGTTCCCGCGTTCGACTCCCGGCGGGGTCAGGGATTTTCTGTGCCTCGTGATGACTGGTTGTTGTGTGATGTCCTTAGGTTAGTTACGTTTAAGTAGTTCTAAGTTCTAGGGGACTGATGGCCATAGATGTTAAATCCCACAGTGCTCAGAGCCATTAGAACTATTTTTTTTTAATTGCGCGGAAACGGTTCAAATAGAAAGGAGATGTTTATGTCATACAGGCTCCTTTATCAGTACCAATAGGCAATGATGATAATGATAACACTGAGTAAAAACGAATCACAATAGTGTCAACAAAGTACCTAAGAATTTGCATTATTTAGCTTCTTCAGAAACTAATGTAACCTCTCCAGAAAAATATTGGACACTAGACATCCTTTTAGTTATGGATTCTCGTACCACTTCTAGCAAGTGTATCGTAAGATATTGTCCGCAATAGCATATATAATATTGTGGTTATTTCCTTAAAGATGCAATATGGTATTCTAAGAAGGAGCTCCGCAGTATTAATTACGTTACACAAGAAAGTCACAATTAGGACTAGGAGCTCATATATGTTTCGGTAGGTGTGACATGTTTCTTAGCTACGTATAAAATGTATGTTATGGAGAAGTTAAATAAATTACTGTGGCCTGCCACTGTGGCCGAGCGATTCTAGGCGCTTCAGTCCGAAACTGCGCTGCTGCTACTGTCGCAGGTTCGAATCCTGCCTCGGGCATGGATGTGTGTAATGTCTTTAGGTTAGTTCGTTTTAAGTAGTTCTAAGTCTAGGGGACTGAAGACCTCAGATGTTAAGTCCCATTGTGCTTAGAGCCATTTGAACCACTTGAATTTACAGTGACTTGTTAAGTCACGTATTTCTGAAAGAGCATATTATAATAAGAAAATTGTCATAGTCGTTACATTTTCACTTTTTCAAGGAGTAGAGAACTCTTCTCACGCAGAGCAGCGCATCCCATTCTGTTTCCTGAAAAATTGCAAGTATCTACCTTCCTCCATATTTCGTTCGACCGAGTGAAGTGGCGCAGTGGTTAGCACACTGGACTCGCGTACGGGAGGACGACGGTTCAATCCCGTCTCCGGCCATCCTGATTTAGGTTTTAATGATTTCCCTAAATCTCTTCAGGCAAATGCCGGGATGGTTCCTCTGACAGGGCACGGTCGATTTCTTTACCCATCCTTCCCTAACCCGAGCTTGCGCTCCGTCTCTAATGACCTCTAATGACGTTAAACACTAATCTCCTCCTCCATTTCGTTCGAATTCACAATATGGACTTCTCCCTAACTGAACAAAAGAGCTTGTGTGGAATATTTTTACTCTATGAGCAGGTACTTGCTTAAGCCATTCTCGACCCTAGACAGAAAAATAGTATCTCATTGCCTTGTTCAGCTTTTTAGAAGTTGGAGCTATTTGCAATATAGTTAAGAAAAAGCAAAGTATTCAAGTAAAACTGCAACAGTTCATGTCTCTATATTGTGAGAAAGTACTTTTTGTCTGACAGCAAAATATTGTTTTGTGAACTATACATAAATGCAGAGAAGTCATTTACAGTTCATCAGCATGTACCAACATGTGGCGTTCGCTGTTTTATTCAGTGGTTTGGTATTTAACTAATTTGTAAATGAAAATGATAATCTTATTTTGTTACAGTGAGTCATTAGCAAATATTTTTTCTCCCGGCTAAAGATTTGGTCAAGTGGCTAAAGAAATTCAAGTTAACGTTGTGTTAAAGTGTTGTCTGTAAGTTGTGTAAGTGTCACTAAATCACAGTTCGTACAACAGATTCTATCCAACTATTGATTATGATGGAAACAGATATCTTCAGCAAAATGATCATTAAAACCATCGAATATCAGCCGCGCACAACACTGACGAATGTTACCTGAAACAATATTCACGCAACTCGTGCGTACATAATTTCGGCTCCATACATCAGCTAGAAAAGGTTGTTATAAGCACTGTTTTTAAAGAACCAATCTGATTCGAATCATTTTCATTAAAATCAGTTCGGAAACACCGGTGCACATTTATGTTTACACATTTTTATTACCTTCGGCATTTATGTCTGCAGAGCCGCGTAATTTGAATTTGCCGCTGAGATAATTCTTAAGATGGCGGCAGACAATTGATAGAGACTTTGTATTGTTAGAGTAAATTTTCTTTTAACGGGATAATTATTTGAAATGCTTATTAAACTATACTTTCATATTATGCACTATTTAGACTAATTTTTTCCTAAAAAAAAGAGATAAAAACGCGATACAAATCAATATTATCAATAGCTGCGCTCCTTGCAGCGGAAACAAATAATTAACGCAGATAATGCTTATTCAGAAAGGAATTAAAGTTACAAATAATTATTCACTCATTTATAATAATAATGAACTCTATTCTCAAGTAATAATTGACAAATAATTACATTTTCTTAACAGACCTCAGTTTGACATTTGTCTTGCTTACTCAACCTACAAAAGCCAACCAACAAAAGATAAAAACAAAGGAAGACAAACGCAGATCATAAAAGGCATTTACAATTATCATTGTCTTTGTATGATACATTCGATATGTCCTATTACATCATAACCTATTATGTAAATAATTTATATTTATTTCACTGTTTTTCCATGTGTCGGATAGATGATGTTTATAACTGTTAGAGGTATTAATTTCCTCTCGTCGCACTGTAGGTAAAATTGATCTCGTGGATGTTACAAACAGAAAAATACAAACGTGGATTATAAGAGACTGGAAACTAAAAACCACCACGGTGAATGCTCCTTGAGGAATCGCGCCGTCCTTATACACCATTCTGTAAACAACTTCGTACAGCTTTCCTGGGAGCTAACATTCTCTTAAATAAACTGAACCAGCTCAAAAATCCGTCATTTCTTAGAAAAGCACCTAGGCAAATTTCTTCCTGTCTCTTCTAAATTAAGAAAGGATTACGTCAGGCGAGTCTACGAAAAAAAAAGGCAACAAATCAGCCAATGAGTTGCATATATTAGGTCGGTGGCCCGTAGCGGTTTTGTACATCATGTAGGATCTCCGGCTGCTATGGATCTATTTATCGATTGTCATTTTTATTTGTACTTTAGTGTACCTATATAAGCCTGTCATTTCGAGATATCCTAGCTACGGATGTAAGACGCTGGAGCGCCAAGTGGAGAAATTTCCAACATATTCCCCTGTTTCAATTCGATACGGGGCTGACAGCAGAGGAGGTAGCCAGAAACATTTGAGCCGTGTATGAATATAATGCAACTGGACAAAGTGCGGCTAGAAAATGGTTTTCTCCTTTTAGGGGCGATCTTTTTGACATTTGTTACTCTTCACACTCAGGAAGACCTGGCTCGATGAAATGCAATAACCCACAAGGATCAATGTCAGTGTATTCGAGGACTGGCAAATGTGATGATCTGTGTCCATTCCACCATTGTGCAACATTTGCATGCGATGGAGAAAGTTCAGAAATCTGGTGCATGTGTACCGCATGCTCTAAGAAAAATCACAAAATCAGCAGGTAGCCATATTAGCATGTCTGCTTGCTCGTCATCAATTAGTTAATGAACAGTACCGACAACTCCTATCCCGCATCGTTACGAGAAATCTGGTCTTTATTCTAACGTATGAAAAAGGAAGGAAAGATTGAAAAGATTGAGTGGTTGAGGCCAAACAAAACAGCACCTCAATGTACAAAGACGTGCGCACGCCCACAACAGATAATGTTATGCATCTGGTGATACAGCGGTAGTGGAGTGCACTACAAATTGTTACCCTGAGTCGTAACCATGAAAGCTGACTATTTTGGCAACAATTGAGTCGTCGTGCAGACGTAGTCCACCAACAGTAGGAGTAGTAGCAGTAGTAGTAGTAGTAGCTTTATTCATCCCTAGATCTCTGTTTACAAGGATATAGGATATGTCAAAGTATTTACAAGTTTAGGCCAATTTAAAATAAGCTAATTCGTATACACATACATTTACAGACTTCTAGTTAGAGACAATCATCAGATTTACTCCTGGTATACAATACTTTTTTTACAAGTAACTTACTAAATAATGTAATGCCACACTGTTCACTCATATCTCACTATCAGTCACTGTACACATTATATACTCATTGTTTCATAAGACTTCACTCACCACACACACACACACACACACACACACACACACACACACACACACTGGTGATCCCTGGCACAAATTCTGCACTGCAACTTGCGATTTGCTAGCCTGCAAAACTGATTCAGCACCCCTCTATAAAGAGTGAGATGTTGAGCTCAGAAAGAAGAAGAGGTGTCAGTATTGTGCTACGCATAGCATAGGGATAAATTTTTCTAGGAAAGGAAAAAAGAAGGAAAAAGCACAGTGTGAAACTGTTGTGTGGAATGTTAGAGGATTTATAATCATTATTATTATTTATTTGTATAATATTTTTACCCAACGCCTGCTCTGTTTCATCTAAGTAATCCTTCAATGTATAAAATGTATTGCATAACAGATATTTCTTAGCTGCCTTTTCAAATAAATGTATTTTTGCAGTTTCTTTAATCTATTTTCGTAATTTGTTGTACAGGTTTATTATTTGGTAGCAAATGCTGTTTTTAGTTCTATGTTTATTTTTTCTCGGTACATGTAAGTTGAGTCTAGCTCTTGTTCCACTGTCATGGTCAAAGCCGTTTGACAGAGCTGTTTGTGCAGTAATTATCACTGTTATTTTTTATGTTTACAACTGACTGGTAAATGTATTCACATGGAGTAGTTAAAATTCCCAGTGTTTTGAACAGATCTTTTCAATGAGCTCGGCTACTATTTTTGGTTATTATTCTTATGACTCTTTTCTGCAGTTTGAAAATTGTGATCATATTTTGAACATTTGTTCCTCAAAACAGAATGCCATAGCTAAGAATTGAGTGTACATATGAGTAGTATGTAACTAAAAGACACTGCATGCTACACACTGATGATAGGATTCTAAGTTCATAACACGCTGGTGGCATTCTGTTTACAAGTCCCTTCGTGTAGCCGGCCGCGGTGGTCTCGCGGTTCTAGGCGCGCAGTCCGGAACCGTGCGACTGCTACGGTCGCAGGTTCGAATCCTGCCTCGGGCATGGATGTGTGTGATGTCCTTAGGTTAGTTAGGTTTAAGTAGTTCTAAGTTCTAGGGGACTAATGACCACAGCAGTTGAGTCCCATAGTGCTCAGAGCCATTTGAACCATTTGAACCCTTCGTGTATTGACACCACTTCAACTGAGAATCAATATTCATTCCTAGGAATTTTGCATTAGTTACACAGTCTGTAGACGTGCGTTTTACATTTAATTTAACATTGTCATTTTCCCTTCTCCAACTGAAATTAATGGCATTAGTTTTCATTATGTGAACGTCACTTATTTGCTTATATACCAACTGTAAACTTCCTTGAGATTTTCATTTGCTTTCTCTGCATGGAGTTCTCTTGTTATCTAAGTGACTATAATATTTCTGTTATCAGCGAATAGCATTTTTTTCATCATGAGTAACACCACGGAAAGTCATTGATGTACATCGGGAATAGTATTTGTCTTCATATGCTACACTGCAGAGCCCCTATATTACTGAATTTTTGGTTCTGATAACTGTTATACTAAATGTTTAGATCGATTTGAAGTGTGTCTTATCTCTCCGCGCTGTAACCTGCCTGCTAGGTATGGCCGAAACCGATCATTAGCTACCCCTCTTCTTCCTAATAATTCAAATTTAATAGAATCTTGAGGTCGACTGTAAGAGAACCTTCAAAAGATCGAAAAATATAACTGTGACACACTCATCTTTGTCAAGAGCAGCAAGTACAACTTTTGTGAATTATACTATGGCTGACAGCGTATTTTTGCCACTTCGGAAACCAAACTGTGATTCGCTTAACCGATTGTATTTATTCAGATAATTCATTAATCTGTCTTTCATAATTTCTTCAATTAGTTTTGAGAATGGTGACAGTAGGGATATGGGCTGGTAATTTTGATCTCTTCTCCGTTACCTTTCTTAAGCAAAGTTACAACTCTTGCCTGTTTTAACTGCTCTGAAAACGTCCCTGATGTGAAGGATTCATTTATTATATTTGTTAACGGGCCTTGTATCATACTTGTATATTGTTTCATTACACACATTGGTACTTCATCTAAGCCTACTGACTTTTTATTTTTTACAATGAAATGGATACCCCTAGCTGTGTACAGGCGTTGATATGTCAGCAGGGTCCAGTTGAAAATGAGTGACCTGACCGGGACTCGAACCCGTGATCTCCTGCTCACATGGCAGACGCTCTGTCCATCCGAGCCACCGAGGACACGGAGGACAGTGCGACTGCAGGGAATTACCTCTGGCACGCCGCCCGTGAGACCCACATTCGCAACTTACTGTCCCGCACTATAGTCATAGTGCCCCTGCCCATAATACTCATTACTCGCGGCTCCATTGATAGTGACCGCGCTAAATATCACTCGAAATAAGCATCAAACGAAAAACTACAAAGAACGAAACTTGTCTAGCTTTAAGGGGGAAACCAGATGGCGCTATGGTTGGCCAGCTAGATGGCGCTGCCACAGGTCAAACAGATGTCAACTGCGTTTTTAAAATAGGAACCACCATTTTTATTACATATTCGTGTAGTACGTAAAGAAATATGAATGTTTTAGTTGGACCAATTTTTTTGCTTTGTGACAAATGGCGTTGTAATAGTCACAAATGTATAAGTACGTGGTTTCACGTAACATACCGCCAGTGAGGACGGTATTTGCATCGTGATGCATTACCCTTGTTAAAATGGACCGATTACGGATTGCGGAAAAGGCCGATATCGTGTTGATGTATGGCTATTGTGATCAAAATGCCCAACGGATACTCGGTATCATGGAAGACATCATCCAAGTGTCCTGACCGTTCGCCGGATAGTTACGTTATTTAAGGAAACAGGACGTGTTCAGCCACATCTGAAAAGTCAACCACGACCTGCAACAAATGATGATGCTCAAGTAGGTGTTTTAGCTGCTGTCGCGGCTATTCCGCACATCAGTAGCAGAAAAATTGGGCGAGTGTTAGGGATCTCAAAAATGTCGGTGTTGAGAATGCTACATCAACATCGATTGTACCCGTACCATATTTCTATGCACCAGGAATTGCATTGCGACGACTTTGAACGACGTGTACAGTTCTGCTACTAAGCACAAGAGAAATTACGGGACGGTGGTAGATTTTTTGCACGTGTTCTACTTAGCGACGTAGCGTCATTCACCAACAGCTTTAACGTAAACCGGCATAATATTCACTATTGGACATCGGAAAATCCACGAAGGCTGCGACAAGTGGAACATGAACGACTTTGGCGGGTTAATGTATGGTGCGGCATTATGGGGGAAAGATAATTGGCCACCATTTTATCGATGACAATCTAAATGGTGCAATGTATGCTGATTTCCTATGTAATGTTCTACTGGTGTTACTACATGATGTTTCACTGCGTGACAGAATGGCGATGTACTTCTAACATGATGGATGTCCGGCACATAGCTCGCGTGCGGTTGAAGCGGTATTGAATAGCATATTTCATGACAGGTGGATTAGTCGTCGAAGCACGTTCACCGGATCTGACGTCCCCGGATTTCTTTCTGTGGGGAAAGTTGAAGGATATTGGCTATCGTGATCCACCGACAATGATTGACTACAAGAGTCAGTGCATTGTCAATGCATGTGCGAACATTAGGGAAGGCAAACTACTCGCTGTTGAGAGGAATGTCGTTACACGTATTGCCAAATGCATTGAGGTTGACGGATACCTTTTCGAGCAATTATTGTTTTAATGTGGTATTTACAGGTAATCACTCTGTAACAGTATGCGTTCTCAGAAATTATAAGTTCAGAAAGGTACATGTATCACATTGGAACAACCGAAATAAAATGTTCAAACGCACCTATGTTCTGTATTTTAATTTAAAAAACTTATCTGTTACCAACTGTTCGTCTAAAATTGTGAGCCATATGTTTGTGACTATTTCAGCACTATCTATCACAAAGCGGAAAAAGGGGTCCAACTAAAACATTCATATTTCTTTAAGTAGTACATGAATATGTGATAAAAATGGGGGTTCCTATTTAAAAAAAACGCAGTTGATATCCGTTTGACCTATGGCAGCGCCATCTAGCGGGTCAACCATAGCGCCATCTGGTTTTCCCCTTCAAGCTAGACAAGTTTCGTTCTTTGTAGTTTTTTCGTTTGTCGCATATTTCGTGAGATATTTTGCCCGGTCACAATATATGGACCACCCTGTTTATTTTTATTGTTTAGTTTTCGAACAGGTTTTGAATAACTGCCAGGAAGGCCGAGGGAAGTGAAGCTTCTCCACGTCAACGCCCACATGCATTCTTCAAGATTGATCAAAAACATTAGACGTGAGATGTGTTGGCAATTTATTCCACACCCGCCTAATTTACCTGATCTTGCCTGCTCATATTTCCGCTATTTCCGTGCTCTATCGAATTGCCTCGAAGGAACTTCCTTCCCTGATGAAACTGCCCTCAGATCACGGCTCTACGAATCCTTCGCATCAAAACTAGATTCCTACAATCGTGTAATTGAAGTTACCCCAGCGTCTACAGATTGTTGTAAATGGTAAAGAAGAATATATTACTGACGAATTATGACTGTGTTATGGTTATATGTTGTGTTCATTAAACTTACGGAAAAATTTCAGGAACATATGCATCAGTTCAATTAATGGGACAACACACTCTGTGGGATGATACACTGACAATGTCACCGTGTTGACAATGGAAGAAGATGGTCCAGGCGAAAAGTTTATAACAAACAGTGAAAATTTAGAAAAAAGTAAAACTGCCATCCTTAGCAAACTGTTTGACAAATCTGTGGGTGCCATAGGGCCTGACGTCGTAAAGCATGTTAATGTACTACTCTTCGTAACGAATGCTGCGGCTATATTGTAAAAGCTGCCAATTCACTAAAAGCGTTATACAGTAAAATGATGCAAGTGACTTGTTTACCTGACGGCTTACACAGAGATGCAGAAGAGATTCGTAGTAAGTTCAGGGATGACAAATTTATTGGGCTTGTCGAAAAGAAATTTTTGGAAAGCCTCTTCACGTATTACAGCATTTAAGGTGTTTCTCCGGATACGTCCTTCGAACCATCTCCTATTTTGTCAACATGAGGTTATGGATTGAGGCCTGTACTGCAAGAAAATCAACATTGTGAAAAATACTATTGATTCATTCAATAGCAGTAAAGCAACTTCAATTGGACTAGCCCAAGAACTAATATCTGATGCTGAAATTTCAGGCAAACTTTCGTATACCACATCGAAATTTGGACTTATTTCTGCGATCTTGGTTCTTAAAGGTTTTGAAAAAAATGGAATAAAGTGGAAATGAAGTGTAAAATACATCTGAAAAAGTTGCTACGAAAAAAAATTGATTTTCTCTCTCAATAATTTATATTTTCATTCAAGTGATATCGTCTGTTTTTAATATGCTCGTCTTGGTCAGCTGAGCCAGAAAGTAGTGTCTCGAAGTGCAAAGCTCTATTGGCTGACAATACAAATGGTATTTAATTTTAAAATTTTCGTGAAGTATGCATTGAAAACTGCAACTCAGGGCTACTAAATTGTAGTAGAGATGAAGATGTACAAAGAAGACATTGCATAAAAGGTTAATAATGTTTGTGAAACAATATCGATAAAAGGCATTCTAAGGCATCAACTTCCATATTTTTGTTTAATTTTCGTGTGCATTTTATTCTTAAATAAAAAGTTAAGTATCATAAACTGACTCAATAATTTATTTCACAACAGATCTTTACATCATTAGGTCATATTGTAGCAGAAGAAGCTCAGCAGCACATTCACCTTAGTGTAGTGGTTGTCATACGGGACTGTTGCATGGAGGATCGTCAGTTCAAAACTCACCTGAACTGTAAAATATTGATCCGTATATTCGGTTAAGTACATTCTAGAAGTATCCACAAATGTCAATCATCATTGTACTGGAATGTTCTGTAACTGTATATATACCGCATGTGTTCTGGCCAGAGGCAGTTCCCTCCGCGCTTTTGTATGTGCAAGTGCTAAATAAACCTTCGTTAAGAAAGGTTAGTGTTCGTCATTCATCAAATTATACCTTCTTCTACGTGACAATATTTACACGAAGTTTACGGTACTGAAACATTTCGAATTCAAGAATAAATTTTGTTTTCGGGAATAAAGAAATATAAGTCACTTACGAATGAAATAAAAAGGAAGTGCAGGAAACATGGGAAGAAATCGAAACACAGATGATCGTCGGAAGTACTGTCTCAGCAATAGAAAAGTTAAAACAGCCTTCAGTCAAATCAAAAAGCAAAGGTGGTAATTCCATTGTTAAATGCAGAGAAGAGAGCGGATAGGTGGAAAGAGTACACTGAGGGTCTCTATGAGGTGGGGTACCTATTTGATAATGCGACAGAAGAAACAAACAGTTGTCGATAGGGAAGAGAGAGAGAATCTAGCATTAAAATCAGAGTTAAGAAGAGTTTTGGAAGACTTAAATTCAAATAAGGGAGAAGGGATAGAAAGGATTCCATCAACATTATATATATATAACAATTGAGGTCAGTGGAAACAAAGCGATGGTGTACAAAATGTGAAATTGGCGATATGCCATCAGAAGCCGGCCAGTGTTGCCGTACGGTTCTAGGCGCCTCAGTCCGGAACTGCGCGACTGCTGATGTAGCAGGTTCGAATCCCTGCCTCGGGCATGGATGTGTGTGATGTCTTTGGGTTAGTTAGGTTCAAGTAGTTCTAGGTCCTAGGGCACTGATGATCTCAGATGTTAAGTCCCATACTGCTCAGAGCCATTTGAAACACATACCATCAGAATTTCGGAAAAATATCATCCACACAGTACCGCCGTACTAGGCAAGGTCCTTGCGGAGGTGGTTTGCCGGTGCCTTCCTCCGACCGAAAGATGATGATGAAGACGACACAGCAACACCCAGTCATCTCGAAGCAGCCGAAAATCTGTAACCCCGCCGGGCATCGAACCCGGGACCCCGTGCTTCGGAAGCGAGAACGCTACCGCGAGGCCACTAGCTCGGACTGGTTATAGTATACCTGAGGACATTCGTGGACACTGTTCTTCGTCGAACTGAGTGCTTTATCAAGGCTACTCTCAGTGTTACACGGTAATAGCGTCAGGTCTCCTGATGGTTACCAAAATTTTGTCCCGTGTGATTATCATTAAATGCTAATAAACAATCCCTGCTCAAATGCATACTGCAACAATAAACCCCTAGGAACCACTGTATTATTAAATTACTTCAAATTTGGTGAATGACCAAAATTACGATGTACAGAGTCTTTGGAGAGAAGTAGACGTTTCTGAGAACAATCTGGCACAAAGCTTAGACTGTTGGGGAAATTTTCTAGTCATGAATTATTTGTTATGATCTTCCTCGCAATAGTTTAAATTTTCATTTTATAGAAAGAAAAAACATGTTTCGTTTCTGTAAACTAACATCAGATTTTCGTGAACACTTACATAATGACATCGCAAGTCCTTTAAATGTAAAGCTATACCTTGCAATCTGAAAGCATTCCTTTTTTCCTATGTTTTGAATAGAATCGAGCAAGTCAGTCATGGACCCTATTGGGTAACATCCGACTTTGCACAGGCCTCCACGAATCTTATTTGTTTTTTGCTCAATATCTTCCTCGCACTTGTTTTTCACAACGTCATGTTTCTCGGTTTCAACATTTACGTGTTCGTTCGTTGGTTGGCTGACTGATCGGGGAAGGGACCAAACTGCGAGGTCATCGGTCCCATAGCATTAGGAAAGAATGGGGAAGGAATTTCGCCGTGCCCTCCCAGAGGAATCTTCCCGGCGTTTGAATGAAGCGATTTAGAAATCACGGAGAACCTAAATGAGGATGGCCGGACGCAGTTTGAACCGTCGTCCTCCCAGATGCGAATCCAGTGTGCTAACCACTGAGCCACCTCGCTCGGTAGCTGTTCGTGGTGGTGCAGTTTTGTGACAGTGGATTCGCATTAGATTTCCGTTCCCGTCCAGCTACCCAGCTTTATATTTTCCATGGTTTCTCAGTACCACTTAGGCGAATGCAGGCATGATTTCTACGAATGGGCGCTGTTGATTTTCTTCCTCCATCTCCACCCAGTCATGGTTATCGCTCTTTCTCTGAGAACCTCCACGTTGACGAGACATGAAATCCTATCTTTCCTTCTCTTCTTTCTCGTTTTTCTGTTTCCTTTTCTTTTCCTTTGCTTTGTCCAGTCTTCTTCTACATTGATTTTTTAGTTTTAAATAACTGTAAGATTATGTTTCTTTACCTTCTTCATGATATAATCAGTGTAGTGGGTTAACGTCTTCAGTTATGTCACTTTTTGCTGTTCAAGGCTACAAAATTTGTGATGATAGGCCCCTGTATCAATTGCAATATAAGTTAAGAGGCTAACAGACGAGTTACTTGTTTCCGTATCGGGCAAACTTCGTCCAGTTAACATTACCGTTACAGTTCTATGTGCAAGGACATGTATGAAGGATGATTCAGCTAAGCAGGTCTCTTCAGATATTTCCAGACCAGTTTAAGATAGCGTAATTCAGTTCTCATTCTGATAAATTGTAGAAAACACTCGCTAAACGACGCAGAATCTCTTTCCATATCTATGTCGATTACAGAGCTAATGGTCACACCTTGCTCTGTAGCAATTTGTGCTGCTAGTATTGTAGTTATAAAAGAGTCCAATTTTACTGCGTTTCGCTCTTTGAAATCCGAATGATAGTATCGGAGTAATTACAATAGTTCGCTGTCTTGCGCCAAAGTTCGTGATTTAATACTCAGATAATGAAATAAATCGTGTCAGATATAGAGGAAACAGCGAACCGCACCGAGGCGGTACTGGTATAAAAGAGACACAGAAGAAAGTACGTTTCATTCTGTCTGTGTCATACATGTCACGCGTTGGTAAGTTTGAAAAGGAAAAAAAAGACGTCTTTCACAAACGAGGGGAAACTAGGTATGACACTTCATTATACAGAGTACAGAAGGACTGCGAAGGGAACAGTTAAACTGTACGTGCAAAGGTGTCCCGCAAGAATGAGAATAAAGCGAATGCAGAAATTTTTTATTAAATGACAGTCGAGTATTACAAAGAGTGTAAGGAGCTAGCCTGTAACAAGCGGAGTGAACGCTATACGTCTTGTGGCAATAGCTACTCACAATCCTCGTTTTAGTTCCAGAAAATTTGCAGGTGCCTCTGGAAGAAATCAGCGCAGCATGTTTGCATTTGGAGAGCAAATAGTTTCCATCCATATCACTTGTCACTTTACCAGTAAATTAACCAGCAAGATTACAGAAGACACGTAGACTTCTGTCAATCGGTTATAATGCAATGTCAAGTAAGTAGGTTCTTTCTTCAATAAATTCTCCTCACCAATGAAGATACCTCTATAAATCATGTAGTCCTAAAGCTGAATGTACGAGGTGTGTGAGAAAAATAATGAGACTGACAAGACTGCGAGCGATCTGGCAACGCTGTGTTGTTTTACAAGTGTATACAGACAAACTGGCAAACCACGTATTTTACAAAGACGTCCTTGAAAGCCTCAGGAAATGGGTTAATCTAGTGAGACTAGACATCGGAGACAAGTGGATGCTTCATCATGGAAACACCCAGTGTGACACAGCCGCTTCCATCATGCAATTTTTTACCTCAGAAGGCATTCCTGTTGTTCCATTGCCCCTTTATTCACCGTATTTGAGACCATGAGACTTTTTTCTTTCCCGAAACTGAACTGTTTTCAGTTGCTTCACTACTCTGAGAATAATTACTTCTAAGTTACTCATGTTGGCAGCTATTCTCGATTCGAATTCTGGAATATTTACTTCACCTTCTTTGGTGAAGGAATTTCGGAAGGATGCATGTAGTACCTCTTTTTTAGCATACCTGTGGTCAATGGTAGCTGTCACGTCTTTTGCCCTCCAGTTGGCATGTCGGTCAACGACATGTAGTCACGTTTGATAAGTATCAGTTTAGAATCAAAGTTCCCTCCAGTATTCCACTTTTATAAGTAGATCCTCTTAGCTGCGTCAAGGTGGAGCACATCACCAACCTCGCATTACAGTTCAATATAACAAGATGAACTTCCTCACAAGGTAGCTATCGATTTTATGGTCAAAAAAGATGAAGCCTCATTTATTAATACTGTAGTTTCTTCTAAACTACTAATTGAATTCTTAAGAGTGAAATACCTTTTAATACGTCTCGTTTAAAACTACGATACCAGCAGCAGAAATAACTGTAGTAAAATTTGAAAAAAATTAAGTTGCCGCTAATGTCCCTGTAATTAATACGCTAGCTGTCGAAAAGTGGGCGGGCACTTATAGTGGGCATTAATATGCAGTATGTCCACCCTTCGTCTTTGTGATGGTATGAACACTGCTGGGGACACTTTCAATGAAGTACCTCAGTATCTCTGGAGGAACAGCAGCCTATTGTTTCTGAGGAGCCGAGGGCAGAGAAGGTAGTGATATTGGAGGCTGAGGTCGAGCGAGATCAACTTTCTAAGTCGTCCCGAAAGTGTTCCATTCGTTTCAGATCGGGACTGTTGGCAGGCTAATCCATTTCAAATGTCAATGTCCACAATACGTTGCCTCAGATACTCTGCTTTATGACATTATGCACTGTCATGCTCATGAAATTTAGTTTGGAGCAAAGCAAGACCAAGGTGGTAACCACAGGGGATAGAGAGGGTAAGGGAAAAATTCATATTAAGGGACGGGATATTGAATTAATGGACAACTAAATATATTTGGGAAGTGTGCTAAAGGGTAATGCTCGTTAGGAGGCAGAAAGTAGCAAAATAATACAACAGAGTAGTACATTTTACCGGTGTGTAAGGGGTTTGGTGTGGGGAAGGGAATTGCCGGTGAGGTGCAAGCTGATGCTATACAAGACATACTTTACACCCATGCTAATTTAAGGCTCAGAGACTTGGACAATGGCTAGAAGAGAGGAGAGTAGGATACATTGCAGTGAAATGAAGTTTCTGAGAAGTATGCTAGGGAAGACGAGGAGAGACAGAGTGGAAAATGAAGATGTTAGGATGGAAATTGGAGTGGAGAAGTTGACTGAGAAAATGGAAAAGAATAGATTAAAATGGTTTGGGCATTTGAAGAGGATGAGAGAGGGAAGAATACCAAGAAGAATGATGTAGCTCAAGACTGAGGACAAGAGGCCAATAGGAACATCGACAACTAGATGGACTGATACAATACAGATGAGTTTAAGGAGGAGAAACCTGCTATGGAACCAAATTGTGGAAGAAGAAAGGTGGAAAGACCGATTAAACTGGCGAAGTACCATTGATACCCCAGCCCGATCAGATGTTGGATAGAGCGGAAATGAAGATGACGATGATGCTCACACAATCATCGTCTCCGAATTCATGCTCTGCTTCACACAGTACGCAATGTTGTAAAATGTATTAATATCCTTTCGTATATAAAGTTTTCTTAAGAGCAATAACGGGGCTACAAATGAGAAACATCCCCATACCGTATCACCATTTCCTGCGTAATTCACTTTTGGCAGTACATACCATTACAAGCGAAGTTCTGCATACATCCGCCAAACTCAAACCCTTCCATTAGATTTTCGCTGGATGTGACGTGATTTATCACTCCAAATTCGTTTATAGTCCTCCGCTGTCGCTCTTTACACCACCTCAAGCCTCGCTTAGCGTTGATTACAGAAATGTGTGAATTACGAGGAGCTGCTCTACCATTGTGCTCAGTTCTCTTTAGCTCCTTACTCACAGCAATTGTACTAGTTGGACTGGTGACAGCATTGTCGAAGTCACGAGTGATTCTACCTGCTGTTAGTTTTTTACAATCAGCCTCCGCAACGCTTGACTGTCATTACACGAAGTCTACCAAGCCTTGGTTTAGCTGGGCTTCTTCTTTCACATTTTCACTTCATAACCACACACTAACAGTCAATTAGAGCAGCTCCACATTGGCCGAAATGTCCCTGGTGGATTTTTTTACTCAGCTGAGACCGAATGGCTAGTTCACGTTCGAAATCAGGAAGCTCTGCTGTTTCTGGTTCTCTCATGACAACACAATACTCTCGATTCTTTTGTGCTGGAGGTTCCTTCTTCCGTGACATCTATTTGATTTGTCAGCTACACGTTACACAGTGGCGTCTGGATACTTTTGATCAGATCGTATGCAGATATCAAAGTAGGCTATGCGTAACCTAGCGAGGACCTTTTTCACAATTAATTTGAAAGAATATTATTATATCAAAATTGATTAAGGAAATGAGGCGAAGAGCTTGGCTGAACGAAGAAGGATGCTTAACAGGTGGCGCAGGCCAGCTTACTATGTTCGGTGGACTCGTTTCTTCCGTACACAAGGGAGTTCCTGCCCAGTTAATTTGCGATTTAAAACAGCCAGCTGGTGCGCAGGCATTCCCTGTCGTGACGTCACCGGGAGCCCATTCCTAACACGAGAGTTTCCGTGCGAAGTGTCCGGTGCGCGGCGGCGCTGATGTGGCGTATCTGAGCTCTCTATCTAGCCAGAACCCGAAACACGGGCGTAGCCACGAGGACGCATTACGCCGGCGATAGCATCTTAATGACTTAATATTCAGAATAGGCCGTGTAGGCGCCGCGTGTGCAGGCCGATTACAGGGAACACCTGGAACCACCAGGGTCGGATTACAACGGCACACCCCCGTAATCGCCCTGTCGTGCTGAAATCTACGGGGAAACGGCACCCGCCAAACGCTCAGTCTTTGGCGTTGAAGGCACGAGGCGAGCACAGAACGAGTGGCACTCTGTTGAGCAACATGAATTGAAGACAAGCTGGAGGAGGGAATAAGGCCATACCGACATTACTGTTAACTGTAGACTGAGCAATGACAGGATCTGAAGAAAATGCAAGTTGACTCTAGTTTTCTCGTTGAATCAAATAAAATCATCAAACGAGTTCGCAAACGAGTCAACATTACTTGACATAATTTGTCGTCCTGCCCACTTCATTGTTTTTATGATTCAGTGTTGATACGTTAACGCCCTTTCTCTGTGAAGTAATAACAAATTGGACACTACTTTCAGTTCCTGCATCGTAAAGGTTAAATATTGGAACTTGACTTCTACGTACTTTAGGAGAAGACCAGGCGCGGCTCGTAATTAAAGGCTCTGAGGCGGAGCCGCCCCAAAATATATTTTAAAGTAAATTTCGCAAGAACGTGTTACATAATTTAAATTATCTGGGCGAATTTCGCATTTTTCCCATTCCCATTAAAATAACGACCGTCATCGTTTTTGGAACTGCTTGTATCGATAGATATTTTCCGTACGGTTAGTAGTGTTTAGGCTCGCCTTGGAACGTCCGTAAGATGCATGTAGTAGCGGTTTGGGGGCGTGGCTTCAACATAGTACTGCTCTTTATGGGCGACCCGAAGGCTCAGAGCTTGCAGCCTAAGGGTGTCATACCAACCAGAACATGTTTTTCACGTACCACTATCTATGTAATAAAGGAATGTAGAGAGGCCGAAACTTCGCTATCCAATCTCTGTCTCTGCACATCTCTACTACGCTTCGAAGCGTCATTAATCGACTTTTAGTATTATTGTTTTGATAATGTTTTACGTAGTTGTTTTGTTTCTGTCATTGGCTATTTTATTCACATTTAGAATAAGTTTCCAACATAACAGTACTGCCATCTACCGAGAGTTTCATAAGGACAAAGCGCGCGAAATTTGTCCCGCTACTATACTTTCCTTGCTTGCTGATGCTGACTGCTTTTGTTGATACCGTGTGATATTAGCAAGTTTCTTTTTCTTAGTGTATTTTGCAACATTTTAGTGTTACTTGCTTGTAAGTATCTGCACCATACCGCGAGTGCGAAACCAGCGCAATATTTCAGTGTGCAATTTAATAGGTAAAAACCGGAAAACGGCCATAGGATGAAAGTGACAGAACTTGGTGCATCCAGACCCGCTCTAACGATCAATCAAGTACAGAAACAATGGAAATCTAGACAAGGACACAAACGCAGTTTTAATAGAGCAATGTACGATGCAGCTGAGTGGTTGTGTGGTTGTGAAATGAAAAATGCATTTTTCTGTTTCACCTGTCTTCTTGCAAATAGTACTGATAGTGCCTGGACTGAAACTCGTATCACTGACTTAAAGAATTTTCACGCAAAGGTGAAAAAACATAATTCCAACGAAAAATATTTAAATGGTTTCATTGAGTTTTCAATGCTAGGTAAAGTGGACATTATGTGCCATTTAGACAGTGCTTACCGCCGTAATATAAAGATATATAATGAAAATGTATAAAAATTCGGCATATTCTGGGTAAACTGATAGACTCTATTAAATTTTTCGGCAAATTCGAGCTTGCCCTAAGGGACCACGATGAAACAGAAGCTTCCAAAAGCCCAGGATTTTTTCGAGTATTAGTCAGTCTGATGGCACAACTCGACTGCGTCTTGAAGCAGCCTATAGAGAAATCAGAAAACCGTGTTTTCTTAGGCCTATCGAAGACAATTCTAAATGAATTCCTGGAATCAATTTATGAGGTAAATATGGCAGTTGCACGGATTGCTCATGCCACCCAATCACAGCACTTTTCTTGACACCCGTCTCACTATGTTACTGAACGGGCGCTGAAGACCTTGCTGTCGTGCGCCCAAAACCCCTCTACTACTACTAATACTAATACCTGTGACATCACCAAAGCATCACAGTATCGTCATGCGAACTCCTAAACTTAGAGCTTTGGAGGTAAACCACAATAAACGCCTTAAGTTTAGAACTGAAAACACCAAAAATATTCAGCAGCCGCAAAGATAACATTCATCGCATTAAAGATCTCTCCGAAAAGCGTCTTTTCATACGATTTGCTGGCTGGCTCTGAGCACTATGGTCGTCAGTCCCCTAGAACTTAGAACTACTTAAACCTAACTAACCTAAGGACATCACACAACACCCAGTCATCACGAGGCAGAGAAAATCCCTGACCCCGCCGGGAATCGAACCTAGGAAGCCGGGCTTGTGAAGCGAGAACGCTACCACACGACCACGACATGCGGACTATGATTTGCTGTGAAGTGTCAGAAAATGTAATGTTGACGTATAAAAACACTAACTAAAGATTTTAACTTGAAGTTAGCTTCTAATGATATTTAATACCTGGTTATAATAGATACAGTACGTAAAATTATGGGTAGAGAGTGATTTGCTCCCCCCCCCCCCTGAATACTTAATTGTTTATGGCAAACTAATTTGTAGAGTAACACGAGGTCCATGTTGGCTCCGATCGGTAAATACCACAGCCTTCCCCAGTATAGAAACCACGAGCAGTGCCTGACAAAAAAGTAAGGTACGCTTTTCTTGTCCGCTCCCGTACCTGAGTGATTGCCAGGGCTGGTTGCCCTGTGTAATAACAATGATACAAAACTGAGTCAAGTAGTCGAGGGGTGGCATGTGACGTCCGCTCAGATCAAATGACGAGAACGACGACAAACAAACAAACAAAAATTAGCGAGTTGAGTGCCATGAAGACGAACTGGGTTCGATTCCCAGCAATGTTAAGGTCTTTTCTTTGGTGTAAGGACTGGTATGGGATGTACTCAGGCACGAAAGGCCTACTGAGCAGCCGCTCAGCCGGTTAGAAGCAGTTCCAACATTAAAAAAACCAACAACGGCCGAGAGACCCGTATGCTGGGCACATGCGTCTCCATATTGTATCCAGTGACTCTTTTGGCGGAGATTGACACGGCGGTGGGTCGGACTCGAATGGTCCGCCTAGGGCCAGAAAGTGGAACTTCACTTTACTTGACACTCTATCTTATAATCTCGCACCACACGTTAAATATTTTCCAATGACAAATAAGTGCATTACTTTTTAAATTATTGTTATTGTTATTATGTTATTATTATTATTATTATTATGTGCGATTAGACCCTGTCGGACCACGCAAAGCTTCTTGATTTTCTTTCCTTTTTTTCCATACTGCTCTCATTTTTTCTGCGTGGGTTCTCTTTCTTTCTTCTATCCATTTTGTTCCTGCTTTTTTCGGACCGTCGTTCTTTGACAACTCCCCATCAGTCAACCTTCTGCTTCAATACCTTTCTGTGAATTATCTCAGCTGTTAGTAGGTCCCTTTTTCTATCTTTCCAGGGTAGAGTTTTAAGGCCTATGCATTTAAGAATTTTGTGCGTAAGTCTTGTTTTGGGAAGCCGAGAGATGTGACCATAAAATTTTAATAGCCTTTTGCTAATGTCTGCTACTAGGTTTGACAATATCTCTGACGAGATTGCAGTCAATAGCCCTCTTCTGTTTTCTTTGGACCTAGTATGTTTCTGATGACTTTACGTTCTTCCTTTAATAAGTTTTCTAGGTCAGCTTTTATGTGGACTGTCAGGGTTTCACTGGCGTACTGGAATTCAGGTTTTAATTCTGTATTATAGTGCCTAATTTTAGTGTTTTTGCACAAGCATTTTTTATTATGCATCTTGTAGGTTCTTCCGCAGTCTCTCTTTTGTTTCTGGAGGCGAATGTTTTGCACTATTTTCTCTCACTCCGTAGGTTCAAAGAATTCACCTAGGTATTTTAAATATGAGACTGTATTGGTATGACCGTATTTTGTAGTCACGTTTTGGGTGTCAGTCTTTGTGGCGATGAACTCAAGCTTTAGGAAAGCTATTTGTGGACCAACATTCACAGTACATTCTTTAAGTGTTTCAACCTGTTCGACTTCTGTTATCATGCGCTACTGTGGCTAAGTCGTCAGAGAAAGCTAAACGTGAAATTCTTATGTCATCCTTGACTCGCCCCATCTGTATAGGTTTCCCTCAGTGTTTAATCTTTAATTCCTTTTCTCATTCACGGATGACCTTGTGCAGCACAAGGTTGAATAGTAGAGGAGACAACCATCGCCTTGTCGGACGCCAGTTTTGATCAGGAACGGCTCGGATATTTCGCCCAGGATTTTCACCGTGGAGGTAGTATCGATCAATGTTTCTTTGAAGAGGTTAAGGGTGTTTGGATCTAATCCTTGTTCTTCACGGATATCAAAAAGTGCTTGTCGGTCAACTGAGTCGTATGCCTTTTTAAAGTCAACAAACGTGCAAATTATTGGGCTATTTCTGACTGCTTTGTATTTTAGCACTGTCTTAAGATTGACAATTTGTTCTGTGCAGGATCTTAATTATTGTTATTATATGAAATTATTGTGTACGTTCAATTAAAGAAATTTTAGATGTTCAATGTGGAAAGAGTATTGTAATAATACCATCCATCTGCCACGGTTGGTTTATTTAACGGTTAGTACCAGTCCATAGTACGGCTGTACATCGAAATTTGACCTGATACAGGTTGTCGGTGTTCTTCTAACATGGTATATTTGATATTACTTTCACAGGGGAGACTGAAAAAGATTTTATTTAATCTTATGGCTAGGGCCCCCGCTGGGCAGACCGTTCGCTGGGTGCCGGTCTTTCAATTTGACGCCGGCGACGTGCAGTCAATGAGAATGATAGGATGATGATGAAAACACAGCAACCAGTCCCTAGGCGGAGAAAATTCCCCCGACCCAGCCGGGAATCGAACCCGGGCCCAGAGGATTGACGATACGTCACGCTGACCATTAAGCTGTTTGATAATAGAAGCATAAACGTCACAAAAAATGGATCCGTAAATGAGCTGTTCGCAGGCATACTCAAACGAAGGTCTCTTGCTTAACGGCCGCGCTCTCTCATAAGAGGCAGCTCACTCACAGCAGCGCGTCACACCCACATCAGGAATCGAACCCACCATCAAGTCAATAGGCAAGCTTACCCATGACACTTTTGCCATTCTCTATATCTATGCATCCTGCAGAAGACGAGAATGAGCCAAATTATCCATCCGAAACATTGTCCTCGTTGGACCTTAACCGTATGACACGTGATTCAGTGAGAGTGAGAGGCGAAAACAGTCGCACTCTGCACCACAAAGGTCTCGTGATCAGTCTTTGAAGCCCCGGAATGAAGCAACCGATCTCGAAATATCAGAGTAAAGTCCATCAGCATGCGCGCAGCGGGGTGTCGATCACAAAGACGGTCACAGCACATGAGATACATGCAGAATATTAAGAAATTCTAACAAAATTGAGACAGATGATGAGAAGCACATTACAGCGTGAATGACTCCGATGCAAATGACACACGATAACGCCCATCAGCAGTAGAACGCGAACCAATGGACTTCAGTCTGTCTCGAAGATCAGCGACTAAGTGAACCTCCACATATAGACCTACAAATTACGCCACGTTAAATCTCAACGGGATAGCGACTGATACCAACATATTAAGATTTCATCAATATCTGTAAGCTGCTGACGTAGGTATTCATCTTTCTTCAAAAAGCCTCCAGTAGCCAACTAGCAGCCGCGTCAGGCGGCTACAGACTACAATGCAGTTATTCATATTGGACCCGATGCAGGCAGTACGGTCCTGTTCGAGCAAGGAATACCATGTACCCCACAGATCCTATTCCCCTCTGGGAGAACCATAGCCACTCTGTTGCACGACCTGCAGCTGATAAAACTTTATGCTCCCTGGCGAACGAATCGCAGAGCAAAAAGCTGTGACTTCTACCATGGCCATATAACGCAACTTTTCACATCATTGCGTTCAAATGCAACTCTGCGTGGAGATTTCAATTCCATGATATCTAAAGGTGATCAAACAATTATTATTCGGTGTAACTTAATACACTACTATCAGAACTGGCCCTCGTCGATTTTTGGCAGCGTCTGAAACCGAATATCGCCTAGTCATATGTCACAGTGACTTCAGCAAGCATTCTTGACACATTATATTCGCAGAGAGAGCTACTGCCCAAACATGGTTGACTGTGAGAGGTGGTCTGTCAGTTTTTCAGATCATACTGGCCATCACATATCGGTACGTCACCTGCCTCGAAAGTGTATAGGATCCTAGTGCACCTCAATTACCGTCTTCAAGTGCACGCAGTAAGTTGGTGGTCGATTCTGGCTGCGCGACCAAAATGTCAGACGTACCTTGGTGAGTCAGGAAGGCTAAGGTAAAATTGAGAAACTGCTTAAAAACCCACGCAGTCAATCGAGCCAAACATACTAAGACGAGAAAAGAATACTTTTCTCTGGCACTGTGACAGGAATGCTCTGAACCCATAGTTCTATCCAAAACACTGCCCCACTAAAGCATACTAAAGCAAAGACCATTAACGTAATACGTCCACCTTTCACTGGTTTCAAAGTTCGCGCCCGGGGCTGTGCTGCCCATACGTACATCCCTCGTCCATTCACCACGTGATTCTAGAGTCGTGGTGGTCCACTCTCACAATAAGCGATGACGTGGGCACCCCATGCATCAGGCATGATGATATCAAATTCTTCAGCACAGAGCAATACACAGACCTCACATACAGCAAGTCATAGCTTGGAGCGCCGGTCGGTGTGGCCGAGCGGTTCTAGGTGCTTCGGTCTGATACTCAGCGACCGCTATGGTCGCAGGTTCGAATCCTGCCTCGGGAATGGATGTGTGTGACGCCCTCAGTTTAGTTAGGTTTAGGTAGTTCTAAGTTCTAGAGAACTGAAGAACTCAGTCTCATAGTGCTCAGAGCCATTTGAACCACAGCTTGGAGCACGACATCATTTCACAACAATCACCGACGAAGAAAACAGAAACTTATACACAAAACATACTGCAGAGGTCCTAAACCACAGAGAAAATCTCCTGTCGTGGTCGGCATTCCGCTAGAGTTTCATGTGCGCTACTGGAGTCTCTTCGGCGGCATCTTCACAAAAGAGTGCGGCCATAACTGCGAATTTCATTCAGGGAATTACAGTATTCATTTCGAAAACAACCAAAGCCGTGGCCAATTACGTTATTAAACTCTGTCTTCGAAGTGCTGACGCGTGCTCTTAACAACAGACTGAAACCTTTTTTATCGTGTCTATTGTGATCGCCCAAACATTGCGTCACTGAGGGGCAGTAAAGATGAATATTATAACCCACTGTAGACATCTCATATATATATATATATATATATGTAACTCCTCGAACTTTCCCAGTGATCTGTTGCCATCTTGAGCCGTCAGGTAATCTGCCAGATATCATTGTCGTTCTTGCATGATATTTCGACATCTTTAATCGTTATATTCAGCAGGTGTTACCTGATATAGTAACAGGCAGCATCTGATGAAGATCAAGAGTCACGTTGTCGAAATACCGCGCAAGAAAGACGCTGATATCTGGAAGAACGCTCGGCAGCTCAAGATGTCATGAATTGCCAAGCGAACACATTAACTACTATAGTATTTTCTGTAGACCCAGAAAAATTGTATAATAGCATAAATCATGGTTATGTACTGCTCTATCAGTATCAAACATAGGCGTTGATCTGAGAAAGTAAGTTTGGAGTACAGTGCTGTGTGTTAGTTAAACATGGATTCTGGGACAACAGAAGAGATTGAAGTTTTGAGATGTGTTGCTGCAGAAGAACGTTAAAAATGAGATGGGCTCATAAGATAAGGAATGAGCAGGTTCTCCGCAGAACAGGTGAGGAAATGAATACTTAGAAAACACTGCTAAAAATGGAAATGCCGTGTGGCTAGAAGGAGAGGGAACAGGGTGATAGGACATTTATTAAGAAATCAGGGAGCTAATTCGGTGGTACTAGAGGGAGGCAATAGAGGACAGAAGCTGTAGAGGAAAACAGAAATTTGGACGCATCTAGCATATAATGGAGGACTACGAGTAGGATACAAGTGCTACTCTGAGATGAAAAGGTTGGCTATTGGCTCAGGAGCTCACCTTCATTTTCGCTACAGCTATGACGTCTTCCAGTTTCTTCCCTGGTCTATCACCTTGGTCTCACCTCTGTCCTCAGTTTTCATTATGCATACACCTATTACTCATTAGCAAAAGGCCCTCCGCCGTGGCCGAGCGGTTCTAGGCGCTTCAGCCCGGAACCGCGCTGCCGCTACGGCCGAAGGTTCGCATCCTGCCTCAGGCATGGATGTGTGTGCTTTCTTTGGGTTAGTTTGGTTTAAGTAGTTACACGTCTAGGGGACTGATGACCTCAGATGTCATGTCCAATAATGCTTCGAGGCATTTGAATCATTTGGCTCAGGAGGGGAATTCGAGGCGGAACGGAAAAAAAAGAAAGCCAGAGGATATTGCAATGTCTTCTCACGGATTTCACTAAACCTTCACTTAACTGATCCCCTCAAGTACCAGCGACACATCCTCGCAGTTAAAAATAAATGAAACGTTCACGAAACCCATATCCTTGCAAAGAAGTCTTTCGTAGGATTGCCCTATATCCGCTAGTTTGTTTCGGGTCTCCACGGAATCCATCTTACCACATCTGCAAAACTATCGGGCGTTAATCTATATGGCCTCAAAACAGTCATCCGTGTCTTTGCATATACCTTGATATTCCAAGGTGACAGAGACCCAACAAATTCTAGATAACAACCAACAGTAAAATTCTGCGCTCTTGAATAAACACAAAGCGGCAATCTTACCCGTAAGGCGGCATACGAAAGACCTACAACACACTTGGTTGTGGCAGGTAGACATTCGAAGGATCTGGAGATGTTCTTTATTGCCTGTCCAAACTATACTGTAACGATCAACTGGCGCATTACGGCACAAAATATAAAAGCTGTGTCTTGTAGGCAAAACATTAGGTACCTCTATCGGCACAGAAAGATTACTTCGTCAGCCTGTAGATTGCTATGTGACTGCAGCGTATAACAGCAGTGCTGCCCAAGACTAACACTATCCACGGCAAGTCCTAATCTCGACATCTTGTTACGTCTGGTAATACAATGTATTCAAATTACCATTCACCGATTAGTCACTGCCACACCCAGCAAGTTAGGGGAAGATGGACTTAAGAATCCAGCAACCCACTCTAAGTCGATTCTTCTCAAAAGCGAGCCAATTTTTTTATTTATTAATGACACTATAATTAAATACCTCTATGCATCCTTCCACCAGGAAATCGGTCCATCGCTGCCTCCAGACGTCGCTGCTAACCTTGTACCAGAATGAGTTGCCACCTACGATCAAACTCTGAACCAATTGGGCGAGAGGATGCTTCGCCGCGGCACGTCATTCAGCTACCGTACTTCGATTATTACTTTCCTGTCGCACCTCTTAGTAACCAAGATCGCACAGCTCAGGGCATGGAACAACATATTCCATCGAATGATAGCTAACTGCATGCAGGTAAAGCGGTATGACGCTGCCATCAACGACGTGAGAAGTGGAACCGACCAAAACTTGCACTCTTCTATAATTATCTGATTCCCGATACCATAGATTTTTTGTGTCGGGAACAAACGTCGTGTTGAACTGGAGGCAAAAATAATGGTTCTCTTCTCTATTAAGGCGCCTCACGCGGTGACGACATCACATTTGTAGCAGCCTGAATGGGAATTTGGCTGGCTGGGCACTTCTTATTTTATGTCCTACAGACTGCACATCCCGATGTTGAAGATTTTAGGAACCTCCCTGAAAATCACCATTGGTATCTAACGAAGTAAGATACAAACCCAAACCTCATAACTTCATCCGCCTTATGATGTCCACGCCTTAATACTAGACCAAGGCCGACCCCTCGCACCTTCCCCCCGGTCATCGTCCTTTTCTGTACATCCAATTCGTCAACCCCCTTTTTTACGAAATATAGGTGATAATTAGCACCTTTTGTGTTCTGTGTTATAATTGGTTACTTTACGATGTGCTCTAAGTCTATGAGAGGAGCCAGTGACTCAAGCTGCAATATGAATGCTAAGCATATTCAAATATTCATTTTATTGAGACATGTAAGTGTTATTTTGTTTTACTTTAAGCAAAGGTTCCTTTCGGTTCAACAACCTCAAATACCGTCGACAAAAACTCCTGTCGACATCGGTGGAAAACCATCCATGGGAAGGAAGGGTAGAGACCCCAAATCAAAATAAATAAATAAATAGATAATAGAGTTGGTGATAAAGTAGCAGATGACAACTCCAGAGGTCACGAGTTCGATCCCCACTCTATCCTAGGATTTCTATGTGGCATTTATCACTTCTTTGACCTCCGGCAATTTTGGTTGACGGGAAAAACGACGAATTGCACGGTGGTTCGGAATCCACGTTAGATTGTAGGTTCCTTTATAATGGACTGAGTAAATTACTTTAGAGATTGGAGGAAGGCAACTGTATACCACTTTCAACAGCATCATGCCTTGTAAAGCACAATGTGTTCATCTTGACAGCTATACTTTAAGGTCAGTGGCGATGCCCTATCTTCGGGCATGTCTTTGGACGAAATAACGCAAGCCCGTGCTGTCGTGACCTACTTGGATACAAAGGGTGTTCAACTATTGCTCTGACCACCACCTTATCCTTATCTCTCACTCGTTGAAATAGTTTGGTTATGGGTTGCCAATAAAGTGTCACTCATCCACTTAGATTCCAGAACTCTGGTGTAGAGCTGAAACAGCATGAAATGGTGTGCCCGCGTCTATCATTCGAGCTCGCTTCGTTTCGATGACCAGCCGGGTTAAACCAATCATTACATCTACATGTTGCAGGTCAGTATGTTAAATTCGCACCCCGTACTATCCTACACACGCATAGTAATAAAATCAAATTATGTGCTACCGTTATTGCCGTTTCAACCTTAATGGCCGCTAATGTACATTTATAACCTCTTTTTTTCTTGTCACTCCGACAATAAGGTAGAGCGTCTTAGTAATGTTCATTAATATCTTCAGACATGATCATCCTCGAGAAAAATCTTACGAGTAGTAATGAAATACAGTGTGCTAGAAAGGCAGAGAGTACAGTGTTTGCTAATATTGAAAAATTTCATCTAAGAAATATGTTAATATTGGAACGCTGCCGTCCAGGAAGGACAGAGAACATCGTCACTATTAAACATTGCAGTTTCCCCTTCCTCCCCTTTTGCCGGTTTCTGTTGTTTTCACATCCATCTTCGAAAAGTGAACCAACAGTTCAACACTATGGGACGCAAGTGAAAGACTATATGTCTTTCGTTAAAGTATTTCGAAAAGATTGTAATAAAATGAATCACAAAAATTTTACGTGTGTAATCAAAGAAATTACTGTAAATGTGCAAAATTATTGTAATTCTGTTTACGCTAT
This sequence comes from Schistocerca gregaria, assembly GCF_023897955.1. Lineage (NCBI taxonomy): Eukaryota > Metazoa > Arthropoda > Insecta > Orthoptera > Acrididae > Schistocerca > Schistocerca gregaria. The sequence goes on along the minus strand of NC_064926.1, from coordinate 339,198,775 downwards.
ATTTTTAACTAAATTTCTTTCCCATTGTTAGACAATCCCTTTATAAAGAATGTTAGAGATGTGAAGCTAAGCTAAAATCAATTTTGATAAAATGATATGGTTCATTATTCGAAAATAAAATAAAATATACACCAAGAGAAAGAAAAGGGCACTCGAAATACGAAAGTGAACTGGAAGACTAGGAGAGTGTAATTAGATATTGAGTCGTGTGTGACGATTTTATTACAGAAAGGACGTTACACTGTCCACAAACACAAACACTGGCTATGGTATCTTAATTTTATTTCTTACACCTTTAAAGAAACTAGACACTTTGCCCATGAATGTGTTCTACAAAACAGTAATCAAGATTTCTTCGTTTTATGTGAACGAGTTTCCTATTCGAGGTGCACAGCTTTACTGTGAACAAAGTCGGAATCATTTAAATGAAATTCTCGTCTGCCAAGTTTATAATATTTGCAGTTGGTGCCGATTCCGTCTAACGAGTGGCTCGTCTTTCGTGATCGAGTAAGCGACCACCGGTCGTAAGACGGGAATTCCCGAATAATCTCCCAGCGGTTTGAGAGTTGCACTACGGAACGGAAATCCAGTCCACCAAAGAATGTTCGCTGGAGCGTAAGTAAAGACGAGGGACTTTATTGAATGCAAATATTACGGCAAATTTACATTCAGTTCTCCAAATGCGCAGTACAAGGGCTTGGGGGAAGGGGTTGGTGGCGCGGTACTGCGGATTGACTTGGATGAGACCCGTGTGACTGAATAGCGACTGATTGGGGCGCGCCGAGGGCTCCCCGTTCCGAGAGGCGAGGGAGGATGGGGCGAGGGAAGTATTTTCATTTGAAAGGAGATTCGAGGACAGCCCTGGGAGAAGAGACAAGCTCGGTAGCTTCGTTTGCACAAAGTAAGAGACACAAGTTTTATTTACTGTGAAACAATGATATAATGTACAGCCGAGGGAGTGGTTTATACCTAAACAAATTATACGACTAAAGACAAAAAAGGACGTGCATTGGAAGAAGAAACAGAATGAGGACAAGTGCCTAATGGCCTGATAGATACTGAAGTTGACAGGTTTGTAAATGATTAGAGCTACAATTCTCTGTGACACGTACAGCCACAGTGCATTAGTGTTGTTGGCAAACCTGGTAGGGTATGTAAGGCACGTGAACAGCGCCAGATTTTGAGTACTCACTTTGAAGAACACGCAAATGCTACGTACTCGTACTGATGTTGTCAACAACTGACAGAGTTCGGAAGGGGTCTCTTGGTGGGTTTTCATCCCGCCGCCTTGTCGAATCGCGCTATTTACGGATATGGGGGCGTTCTGATGTGACAATAACCCAATGGTGGACTGCATGGGAATATGAGGACAGGCATAATCATCGACAAGTTTTTGATTGGATCCGTCTGACCACCACAAGGAACGAGCGCCGTACTGTACATCAAGGACGTCGTAACTACTTGCCAACCAAGAATAAATATTGGAAGCCTTACAACATTTTATGTACCGTTGTACAATGCCCCCTGTGGCATTGTAGCGAGAAGGAAGCGACTCTGCCTTACTTCTCTGGTTCCTGTATCACTAACCTGGTGTCGTGCTGCTTCGGTAATAGCTCTCAGACGCCAGGTTCCATGTAGGTTGCGATCCTGCTGAAGTGGAGTGTTTAGGGATGCCAGTTGTTAATTGTTAACAACGTTGGTACTTTAGTCGTTTTAATGAAGAAAATAATTTGGCACACACGTCACATAATTTGCAATATGGTGGCTCTGGGCTACGCCGTTACATTCAACCATTTACAACACATGAACACAGTTATCCCTTGCCATAACTGATAGGCACTGCTCACGACACGTGGCTTCTGATAACTAATACCTTCACTTTATATCTTGTTTAACAGCTGAAATATTTACTCGCGACCGTTCTTTTAGAGCCGCCACGGTTACTCGACCGTGCGTTTTGATTGGCGCCTCTCAACTAACTCGTCTTCCCGACGGATAAGAGAAACCCCACCTTTCTCCCTCAGCCAATAACGACACTTCGCTCTCTTCGGTCACAATGTTCACAAACATGACGTAAGATCAGCCTAGCAACAGCGATCTGAACCCACATTGGCTGAAAGTTTGGATATATATACCCACATTGGCTGAAAGTTTGTATATATACAGGGTGTTTCAAAAATGACCTGTATATTTGAAACGGCAATAAAAACTAAACGAGCAGCGATAGAAATACACCGTTTGTTGCAATATGCTTGGGACAACAGTACATTTTCAGGAGGACAAACTTTCGAAATTGCAGTAGTTACAATTTTCAACAACAGATGGCGCTGCAAGTGATGTGAACATATAGAAGACAACGCAGTCTGTGGGTGCGCCATTCTGTACGTCGTCTTTCTGCTGTAAGCGTGTGCTGTTCACAACGTGCAAGTGTGCTGTGGACAACATTGTTTATTCCTTAGAACAGAGGATTTTTCTGGTGTTGGAATTCCACCGCCTAGAACATAGTGTTGTTGCAACAAGACGAAGTTTGCAACGGAGGTTTAATGTAACCAAAGGACCGAAAACCGATAGAATAAAGGATCTGTTTGAAAAATTTCAACGGACTGGGTACGTGACGGATGAACATGCTGGAAAGGTAGGGCGACCGCGTACGGCAACCACAGAGGGCAACGCGCAGCTAGTGCAGAAGGTGATCCAACAGCGGCCTCGGGTTTCCGTTCGCCGTGTTGCAGTTGCGGTCCAAATGACGCCAACGTCCACTTATCGTCTCATGCGCCAGAGTTTACACGTCTATCCATACAAAATTCAAACGCGGCAACCCCTCAGCGCCGCTACCATTGCTGCACGAGAGACATTCGCTAACGATATAGTGCACAGGATTGATGACGGCGATATGCATGTGGGCAGCATTTGGTTTACTGACGAAGCTTATTTTTACCTGGACGGCTTCGTCAATAAACGGAACTGGCGCATATGGGGAACCGAAAAGCCCGATGTTGCAGTCCCATCATCCCTGCATCCTCAAAAAGTACTGTTATGGGCCGCCATTTCTTCCAAAGGAATCATTGGCCCATTTTTCAGATCCGAAACGATTACTGCATCACGCTATCTGGACATTCTTCGTGAATTTGTGGCGGTACAAACTGCCTTAGACGACACTGCGAACACCTCGTGGTTTATGCAAGATGGTGCCCGGCCACATCGCACGGCCGACGTCTTTAATTTCCTAAATGAATATTTCGATGATCGTATGATTACTTTGGGCTATTCGAAACATACAGGAGGCGGCGTGGATTGGCCTCCCTATTCGCCAGACATGAACCCCTGTGACTTCTTTCTGTGGGGACACTTAAAAGACCAGGTGTACCGCCAGAATCCAGAAACAATTGAACAGTTGAAGCAGTACATCTCATCTGCATGTGAAGCCATTCCGCCAGACACGTTGTCATAGGTTTAGGGTAATTTCATTCAGAGACTACGCCATATTATTGCTACGCATGATGGATATGTGGAAAATATCGTACTATAGAGTTTCCCAGATTGCAACAAACGGTGTATTTCAATCGCTGCTCGTTTAGTTTGTATTGCCGTTTCAAATACTGTTCAATTGTTTCTGGATTCTGGCGGTACACCTGGTCTTTCAAGTGTCCCCACAGAAAGAAGTCACAGGGGTTCATGTCTGGCGAATAGGGAGGCCAATCCACGCCGCCTCCTGTATGTTTCGAATAGCCCAAAGTAATAATCACATGATCATCGAAATATTCATTCAGGAAATTAAAGACGTCGGCCGTGCGATGTGGCCGGGCACCATCTTGCATAAACCACGAGGTGTTCGCAGTGTCGTCTAAGGCAGTTTGTACCGCCACAAATTCACGAAGAATGTCCAGGTAGCGTGATGCAGTAATCGTTTCGGATCTGAAAAATGGGCCAATGATTCCTTTGGAAGAAATGGCGGCCCAGACCAGTACTTTTTGAGGATGCAGGGACGATGGGACTGCAACATGGGGCTTTTCGGTTCCCCATATACGCCAGTTCTGTTTATTGACGAAGCCGTCCAGGTAAAACTAAGCTTCGTCAGTAAACCAAATGCTGCCCACATGCATATCGCCGTCATCAATCCTGTGCACTATATCGTTAGCGAATGTCTCTCGTGCAGCAATGGTAGCGGCGCTGAGGGGTTGCTGCGTTTGAATTTTGAATGGATAGACGTGTAAACTCTGGCGCATGAGACGATAAGTGGACGTTCATTTGAAAGGAGTTTCGAGGACAGCCCTGGGAGAACAGAGAAGCTCGGTAGCTTCGTTTGCACAAAGTAAGACACACAGGTTTTATTTACTGTGGAACAATGATTTGAGGTACAGCCGAGAGAGTAGTTTGCACGGAAACAAATTATACGACTAAAGACAGAAAAGGACGTGCATTGGAAGAAGAAACAGAATGAGGACAAGTACCTAATGGCCCGATAGATACTGAAGTTGGCAGGTTTGTAAATTATTAGAGCTACAATTCTCTGTGACACGTACAACCACAGTGAATCAGTGTTGTTAGCAAACCTGTTAGGATATGTAAGGCTCGTGAACAGCGCCAGATTTTGAGTACTCACTTTGAAGAACACGCAAATGCTACGTACTCGTATCCAAACTTTCAGCCAATGTGGGTTCAGATTGCTGTTGCTAGGCTGATCTGACGTCATGTTTGTGAACATTGTGACGAAAGCTTGCCTCCGAACTCTGTCTCAGATTGTAAGCTCCTACTCCCGAATAGTCGGATCTTCTACCTACTAAGGTTGCGCAACATTGCCTCCTATGATTTCATCACTAAAGCTCTTTGCTGACGCTTAATTGCCAAATGTACATGTAGCGTGGCTGCTACTGAACAATCCAGATCCCACAAATATGGATAATACTTGGCTTAAACACGTAAAGGGAATGCACGTTTGCATTACAGTTGGTCGGAGACTAGCAGCAACCGAGCGAAGTAGTTACTGTCCCACGCTGAGGCCTCTATAAACACCAGAAAAAACGCTGCATTTGGAATACTGCCGTGACTTGGAAAGTACGTACTGTTGATGAATGGCGTCGCAATGTTTTCAGCGATGAATCGCTGTTCTGCAATACCCTGGATGACCAGCGTACTGTCGGCGACTGCTGACAGGTCCCAACCTTTCAATTTTTAGTTGATGCACATCGGTTTTACACCTTTCGTCATGGTGCGGAGAGCCGTACGGTATGTCTGCAGGTCACAGCTGGCAGAAAGAGGACACAACGGTATAACACGAACGTCCTGCTCCTTCATGTGTTACTCCTCACGCGACAATATCGTGGTGCCATTTTTAAACAGGACAATTCTCGTTCACTAATGAGTACTGTCTGCTTGATTCTGAGGCCTTCCCGTGGCCAGCGAGATTCCCAAATCTGTCCCCGGTAGAACGTGAGTGGTACCAGCTCGGAGGTCAACACCATCCCAGTGCCAGTACCCATAATATCACGGGCAAGTTAATAACAGTTGTGAGCAACCTCCCTTAATGAGAGAATACTACGACTTCATGACTCCGTTACCAAACGAGTCAGTGGATTCATGCGGACCAGAAGGGGTCATACTGCCTACCTATTTGGAAATTCGACTCTGTTTTGTAATCATCGAAATGTCATCATATACCCTCTCAGCTCGCCAAGTTTCACTTCATCTCCTGCTCCAGTTCAGTGCAAACAAATTAGCCGAGAACGACATTAAAAATTATTCCATAAGCAAATGTCACAGTTGTATGAAGTGTCCTAGCCAGTGTCTGCACAGCCACGAGAAGTAGGTAGGTTTGTGAGACAAGATCGAGCATCGAGTGCCTCATTCAAAAATCTCATTCATTACTGATGGTCCGTGAAAAGATAGCGATAACTTCGTATAAGAATGATGAGCGTTTACCAGCACTTGTCGAAGCTCCACAGTGGCTGGATCCTGATCTACTGAGACTGTGGTTAAGAGTTCCGCTGTAGTGCTGTCCGCATTGGTCGTGATCGAAATACTGTCATGCAAATATGTAGTCTATGGGTTTATAAGCGCCTAACTCAACGACATGTCAATCGGTCCCATACGACTAGAGCCCGAGAGGACATAGTGTTCAATCGACCGTGCAGAGTCTCAAAGACATGTCGAGTATAGCTGATAAGGATAAGTGTGTTTCAGCAGCTTTACAGGTGAGCTCCACGGCCCCTTAGTAACGCGACTATTCTAGCCGCTTCCTTCCGCGTTGCAGCAGAGAGAGACACACTGGCAGTTGTGCGCCCACCTTCAATACAGCGTGGCTCCACTTCTTCGTTTCGTTCGAGTCCCAGTTATCCTTTAACGTCTGCCCGGAATTCAGGTGTGGTCATCCGCCAGTCTAGGAACCCTACTTTCACCTTGAGGTGTAGTGGTTCAGGAAAGGCACTTGCTACACCTTTATCGTCACTAGACATTAACAGTCACTGCACTACAGCTCGCTGTTAGTGCGATCTTTCGGTGTGGAGCTCCCATGTCCTCATGCCAGTAATTCACCCTTACTCAAAGTCCGCAAAATGGCGATAAGTGCACGTTCACATATCCTGGGCACCTTTATTTGCAATGATCATCCGAAAGTTCCAGTAATATTAGACACATCCAGTAACCACCGTGTACTCACGTTGTTTATCTGTACTCAAGTTCCTTCTCTGTAGGAATGGCATCTTTCTGTAAGCTCGCTTAACGATTAAAGTTTAATAGACGAATCGAACAGGCGTGGAAATAAAAGAGTGTAAAGTCGACACCGTTATTACATAACATTACATCTTTCTACATTAAGATTAAAGGTTGCTATCTAAGGAGAGAAAGACACGCTCCTTTGATTATATGTGTCAGGCGTAACAGTGTGTGCTCGATCGATTAACACCAGGTCGCTTGCTTTTGAGGGCAGTTCGTTACGACGCTATTTGAAGGGAAGTGGGAGGAGCCCGTGACAGTTTGAACCTGCGAGGCACTCCTTGAGAAATGTCTAACAGCAGAATTGGTGGTTTTAACTATGTTTGTTGCATTGTGTGTCCACTTTCTGCATTAATAAACAACCATTTCATTCCACCTTGTTCGTATTTGGAGTTGATATTCACTGATGTTTCCAGATTACCTTTTGCGTTAACTTGGGGCTAAGCATATAAGTTGCGCACTGTGCATTTCTGACGTCATAGATCAGTTGGAAGATGTAATTATGTCAGAGTAGAAGCAAAGGTATTACCTTTAGTATGCGCGCTCGCTTTTGCGTTTCAGGTCTCTGCCCAGTTCATCAGCAGTTATCACATAGACTCTTCTGTACATTTATAGATTATAGTAATAATCCTACACTCAGCCTCTTTTTACATTCCGATTTACCTTGGTGATGTAGTATTGTTACACAGCAGAAATATATGATTTGAAAAGATAAAATTTTTTCAAACTCCTCTCGAGCCAGCACCAAGCCACGGCTAAACAGGCGAATGCCCTATGTGACTTGTAATAACACCAAGCAGGCAGAACGCCGACATTGCGAAAGCAGAATAACCCCCAAAAGATATTGTCTCACCTAGGGCGAGCTCTCGCTCATGAACGTTAGCGCGAAGAAGAGAGCACAGACTGATTCGTAAGAGGCCATAAAAGTTTCACAACACCTATCACCAGCTGATATGGCAGAAAGACAACAAGCTAAAGCCCTGAAAGCTATTTATGTGCAACAGAGGGACGGTGAAGACCGCTAATGAAAACAGAAAAGTAGGTCACATTCGGTCATTACCGCCAGACATAATGTCTTAGCCTCATTCAACCAGCAGTAAGTACTCAGGATTCCGAGCTTGGTTTCGATATTTACATTGCAGTATACAAGCCATGACAGCCTATGATGCGTTGCTACAGTTCGCCAGAATAACTTTCGCCTTGGCTATCTGTCTGGTCTACCATACTAGGCCGCTCTAAGCTACCGCCCTCAAAAACACTGATGAGGACGTCTGGAGACATCTACCTCTTGTTTTCTGAGCCGAACTGATGTTGGAGCACTGCCCACCTGTCGCGATATTCAGGAGTGCTACCTACTGATGCGCCCTACTAATAAGGAGGCACAACATCCACGGTCTTTCTTGGTGGAAGGACAATATTGTTGCTCATCTCTTCACCTTACACAGCTGCTGAGAGATTAACCGAACATGCCCCTTCGCTTTCTACAAGCGTGCTCTGATACAAACGTAGTCTCCGACCTCGCCGGCAAGGCCTGCTGGGGTTACCGCAGGGCGACGTCCGTCAGAGGTTGTTGAGATAGCGTCACCAACTCCTGACGCCGTGCTACGCACTCCGACGGCCTGTGCGCCGATACGGAGAAGAATATACAACTTTAAACTCTAATTTAATACATACTTGTTCCGTTAATGTTGAATCATAAGTGCCTATATCTTACTCCTCCGCAGGCGCACTCCATGCTGTGTCATCCCGAAACAGTAAGGTCCTCATCCCAGGCGCGTACACTACTATGCACTCATCGCCTCATCTAGAATCTAGTCTTGTATCGTCTCTGCTTCTTCGCTACTTATTTACGAGAGATTTCTAGGCATACGCTCTTCCCAACCTCATTTCCCCCCTCCCCCTCCCTCCCTCTCTCCCACCACCGCCTCCACCACCCACACCCATACGTCGTCTCATAATTTAACGAAAATTATGTTGCCCAAATAGCCGGTCTTGAAAGGAGGATATAAGATGAACATCAACAAATGAAAAACGAGGATAATGGAATGTAGTCGAATTAAGTCGGGTGATGCTGAGCGAATTAGATTAGGAAATGAGACACTTAAAGCAGTAAAGGAGTTTTGCTATTTGGGGAACAAAATAACTGATGATGGTCGAAGTAGAGAGGATATAAAATGTAGACTGGCAATGGCAAGGAAAGCGTTTCTGAAGAAGAGAAATTTGTTAACATCGAGTATAGATTTAAGTGTCAGGAAGTCGTTCCTGAAAGTATTTGTATGGAGTGTAGCCATGTATGGAAGTGCAACATGGACGATAAATAGTTTGGACAAGAACACAATAGAAGCTTTTGAAATGTGGTGCTACAGAAGAATGCTGAAGATTAGATGGGTAGATCACATAACTAATGAGGACGTATTGAACAGAATTGGGGAGAAGATAAATTTGTGGCACAACTTGACTAGAAGAAGGCATCGCTTGGTAGGACATATTCTGCGACATCAAGGGATCACCAATTTAGTATTGGAGGGCAGCGTGGAGGGTAAAAATCATTGAGGGAGACCAAGAGATGAATCCCCTAAGCAGATTCAGAAGGATGTAGGTTGCAGTAGGCCCTGGGAGATGAAGAAGCTCGCACGGGATAGAGTAGCATGGAGAGCTGCATCAAACCAGTCTCAGGACTGAAGACCACAGAAACAACAACAATAGGCGGCCGGTGTGGCCAAGCGATTCTAGGTGCTTCAGTCTGGAACCGCGCGACCGCTACGTTCATGGATGTGTGTGATGTCCTTAGGTTAGTTAGGATTAAGTAGTTCTAAGTTTTAGGGGACTGATGACATCATATGTTAAGTCCCATAGTGCTCAGAGCCATTTAGCACTAATATCTCACGTTTTTTCTAACACCAACCTACAGGTATTGAAACAAGCTTGTCGTAAATGTTATTTACTACTATAATGAACTCTTTTTAACTTGCATAAGACATCTGTTCACCAGGAATACGTAAAATCTTATTACTAGATCTAACCACTACAGTGAACCTCGTCTTTATACCGTTCCCGCGTAACTCTCTTTGATTACCTATGTGATATTAATTTGCTGACAATTAACACTTTTGAAAAAAACGGATGATAGCCTGCTATTGAGAGATGCCTTATATGAAATGCATGTAAATTCACTGTTTGGTTTTTATAATGTTATAAGACGAGCTTGTTGTGGTTGCAAATGATGTGTGTAACACCCGAAGTATTACAATGTGAAATTGACTCATACAAGCCGCCATCAAAATCATTCTCCACCATACGGAAAAAAGCGTTACAAGTATACTGGGGTGATACGCCATCGGTCTAAGAATTTTCCAATCAGAAAAAATAAAAATAGAGAAATGATAAGATTGTGGTTCTAATGCTTAAGGTTTTCTACATAGTCTCTCCCAACATTATTACAACGCGCAGATCGTCCATACAGCCACGTGAATCTGTCAGACAGAAAAATAGCGTTGTTCTACTCGTGGGTCCATTGACTTGAAAAAAAAAAATGTCGCTTACGTCGTCAGAGCGCTGAACCTAATTCTCGATTTCTGCACTTGGTCGTTTCGTGGTATGTCCATACTGATAACATGAAGTCTCGCCGCCCGTGACCATTTTTTACAGATCGTAACTGTCCGCGTTTTGCATTTCAATCATTTCACTTAGTTTTTGAAACTTCCTGGTAGTTTAAAACTGTGTGCCGGACAGAGACTCGAACTCGGAACCGAGTCTCGCTGCGGCACACACTTTAAATGTGCCAGGAAGTTTCATATCAGCGCACACTCCGTTGCAGAGTGAAAATCTCATTCTGACACCGTTTTTGTTCGGCAGCCAAGGTCTGCAGGACAAAGACTGCACACGCATTTCTTGTCTTCAGAAGATTCTGGAGAATTTCTTAAACATTTGATTTACAGATCTTGCTCCACTGCGATTTGTGACACAATGTTGACACGTTATGATCTATAACACTGCCAGCTCACGACTGACCGGTGGAATACTCATTTGTTGTTTACAGTTGTTAGCTGTAGCGGTCATCACAGTTACTGTGCTAACGTCACTAATACGTCGTGAATAATATAAGTTTCGGAACTACACTCCTGGAAATGGAAAAAAGAACACATTGACACCGGTGTGTCCGGACACTGCTGCTCCGGACACTGCGAGATGGCTGTACAAGTAATGATCACACGCACGGCACGGCACAGCGGACACACCAGGAACCGCAGTGTTGGCCGTCGAATGGCGCTAGCTGCGCAGCATTTGTGCACCGCCGCCGTCAGGGTCAGCCAGTTTGCCGTGGCATACGGAGCTCCATCACAGTCTTCAACATTGGTCGCATGCCGCGACAGCGTGGACGTGAACCGTATGTGCAGTTGACGGACTTTGAGCGAGGGAGTATAGTGGGCATGCGGGAGGCCGGGTGGACGTACCGCCGAATTGCTCAACACGTGGGGCGTGAGGTCTCCACAGTACATCGATGTTGTCGCCAGTGGTCGGCGGAAGGTGCACGTGCCCGTCGACCTGGGACCGGACCGCAGCGACGCACGGATGCACGCCAAGACCGTAGGATCCTACGCAGTGCCGTAGGGGACAGCACCGCCACTTCCCAGCAAATTAGGGACACTGTTGCTCCTGGGGTATCGGCGAGGACCATTCGCAACCGTCTCCATGAAGCTGGGCTACGGTCCCGCACACCGTTAGGCCGTCTTCCGCTCACGCCCCAACATCGTGCAGCCCACCTCTAGTGGTGTCGCGACAGGCGTGAATGGACGGACGAATGGAGACGTGTCGTCTTCAGCGATGAGAGTCGCTTCTGCCTTGGTGCCAATGATGGTCGTATGCGTGTTTGGCGCCGTGCAGGTGAGCGCCACAATCAGGACTGCATACGACCGAGGCACACAGGGCCAACACACGGCACCATGGTGTGGGGAGCGAGTTCCTACACTGGCCGTACACCTCTGGTGATCGTCGAGGGGACACTGAATAGTGCACGGTACATCCAAACCGTCATCGAACCCATCGTTCTACCATTCCTAGACCGGCAAGGGAACTTGCTGTTCCAACAGGACAATGCACGTCCGCATGTATCCCGTGCCACCCAACGTGCTCTAGAAGGTGTAAGTCAACTACCCTGGCCAGCAAGATCTCCGGATCTGTCCGCTATTGAGCATGTTTGGGACTGGATGAAGCGTCGTCTCACGCAGTCTGCACGTCCAGCACGAACGCTGGTCCAACTGAGGCGCCAGGTGGAAATGGCATGGCAAGCCGTTCCACAGGACTACATCCAGCATCTCTACGATCGTCTCCATGGGAGAATAGCAGCCTGCATTGCTGCGAAAGGTGGATATACACTGTACTAGTGCCGACATTGTGCATGCTCTGTTGCCTGTGTCTATGTGCCTGTGGCTGTGTCAGTGTGATGATGTGCTGTATCTGACCCCAGGAATGTGTCAATAAAGTTTCCCCTTCCTGGGACAATGAATTCACAGTGTTCATATTTCAATTTCCAGGAGGGTATTTCGACAGTCTGTGTAGTTTACCCGAAAACTTGTTACTCAGAGTGTAAAAGGCAACTGTTCAGAATGTACCACAGTGGTGTTGGTAAATCCGAAACGAACAATTTGATGTAGGACGCTTGTGGTCTATAAAGCCAGTAACAGCCCCAAATTAAAATACTGAAGTCATGTCAGCTATAACGCGTGCGCGCCGGGGGAGATTTTGAAAATATTACGTCACCAGCTTAGTCAGTCAGACTTTTGAAATTTTTTATTTCATTAAGATCAGTAATTTAATCTTTTCCTGAGGGTACAGAAAGAGAAAGGAATTTTGTCAACGTTGTTCAAAAATTAATTACATTTACAGTACAATCTCTGCCCATTCACCGAGCGAGGTGGTGCAGTGGTTAGCACACTGGACTCGCATTCGGGAGGACGACGGTTCAATCCCGTCTCCGGCCATCCTGATTTAGGTTTTCCGTGATTTCCCTAAATCGTTTCAGGCAAATGCCGGGATGGTTCCTTTGAAAGGGCACGGCCGATTTCCTTCCCCATCCTTCCCTAACCCGAGCTGGCGCTCCGTCTCTAATGACCTCGTTGTCGACGGGACGTTAAACACCACTAACGTAACCTAACCTAACCTCTGCCCATTCAAGCAAACTAATATCATACTAAGGACAGAGAAGGAAAAGGTTTTATTGTCAATACGCTGTTGAAGTTCACAATATTTTGGAAAAGAATTACACAAACGTTGCTTTTGATGACCTGTGTAAGGTTATTTCTCGGCCTGCTGTCCTATAAAAAATTGTTCTCCTCGGCTTCTCCTACACCACAGCGGTACGTGTATATTTACTCCCTACATAGGGCTCGCTGTACAGAAAAAATATTGACTGGCATGAAAATTTAACTGATAACTTGCTACAACCACCTTCTGCTGTTTCTGGTAGTCCTAATTTGCAGCATCGACATGTAGATTATGAAATTTATATTGTATCGCTTTCCGAAAAGATTCATAAATCTGTATTCCATTGTTAGGGAATACAGATTTATGAATCTTTTTGGAAAGCGATACAATATAAATTTCATAATCTACATGTCGATGTTTCAAATTAGGACTACCAGAAACAGCAGAAAATCTGTATTCCATATTACACTCTAGTGGTCTCCAGCAGTTCCGAATGCTATTAACTGCATTTACACCGCTGTATGACCCGTTTATTATTTCAAAATTAATCGCCGTAACTCTGAATACATTTTTCCCTCTGTGAGACAATAACGTCAATGCCGTCATGGGAAAACTTCCGGTTCCCTAAGGACTCATGACTGTAGCCACCTCTTTTTCCCGAAGCGAATCGACGGCCACGACTATCTTTCTCCAGGTCTCCAAAAATATCGAAACCGCAGACTTGTACTGTAAAGAGGATATTCAAGGACTGTCCACCGAAACGTCTGCAGCCTAGTCCCAATAATCTTGGCAGCATGTGGGCTTACCCATATGTTTCGAATGCATTGCAAAAATTTCTGTGGGAACCTCTTACACATCCTCCATACAGTGCTGATTTTCATAGTTTTTGAGTTCCGAAGGAAGACATTCGAGGCTGTTGATCTCCTTCGAACATACAGGTGCACACCTGGGTACCGTCAGGATTTCGTAGGCAACCGAAAATATCTTTCCATGAATGCACTGACCGTTATATTTCACAGTGGGATAAGAGTATTAAAAGTTAAAGCAATTCCACTGAGGTGACAAAATTCACGGAATTCCAGCTAATAACGTCTCGGACGTCTTTTTTTTTCAGCGTAGTGCAGCAGTTCGACGTGCCGTGGACTTAACAAGTCGTTGGAAGTCCTCTGCTGAAGTATTGAGCCATGCTTCCTCTATAGTCGTCCGTAATTAAGAGTGTTGCCGGTGCAGGATTTTGTGCAAAACTAACTTCTCGATTGTCTCCCATAAATGTTCTACAACGTTCTTGTCGAGCGATTTGGGAGGCCAAATCATTCGTTCGAATTGGTACGTTTTAAAGTAATCGCGAACAATTGTGGCCCGGTGAGAGGGCGCATTGTCATCCATGAAAATTTCATCGCTGCTTGGGAACATGAAGTCCATGAGTGGCGAAATAATCATGCCTCCCACTGGCATCAATAGGAGTGCTATCTAAAAAGTAACAGACGTTTTGGTCCATCGCGGCAGTGAGCGGGGCTACAACCGCCATCTTGGCACCATAACGTTCCTATACTCTTTACGCATCCAGCGGTGGAAGCGTTTGATCTATGTCTCTGCTACTTCACTTTCTGTGACGTTTTGAAATGTGCTCCACTATAGAAAATCCTGCCACTTATGAGGTGCGTTCTGTGATTAGGTTTTTGTTGGCAATAAACTGTAAACCAGCTGAAATTTATCGCTAACTTGTAACGTATACGGAAAACGAATGAAGAGTGAGAACCGAGTGGGACAATGGTGCACCGATTTTGAAAATAGTCGTACCAGTATGAAATTTTCACTCTGTAGCGGAGTGTGGGCGGATTTGAAACTTCCTGGCAGGTTAAAATAGTGTGCTAGACCGAGACTCGAACTCGCGACTTCGCTTTTCGCAGGAAAGTGGTCTAACAAATGAGCTTCCCTAGCATGACTCACGCATACCCCCTCCTCCCCCCCCCCCCCCCCCACACATCTCTAATTCCGCCAGTACTTCGTCTCTTACCTTCCAAACTTCACAGAAGCTCTTCTGCAAAACTTGCAGAAAAAGTAACTCCTGGAAGAAGAGATATTGTGAAAACATGGCTGAGCCACAGCCTGGTGGTTGTTTCCAGAATGAAATCCAAGTGTGCATGGATATGAAACCTCCTGGAAGATTAAAACTGTGCGCTGGACCGAGACTCGAACTCAATTTTAATCTGTCCGGAAGTTTCATTAGTGAGTTTCAGTCTTGAGTTTCACGATGAGGCCCACTGTGATAGGTCTAGCCCCGTGAGTGATGAACAGGTGAAGAAGGTCAGCTAAAAAGTTCGTGGAAATCGTCGTTTCACGATTACGAAACTTTCCCAACTAGCACTTCTTTCCAACAATGAAGACATGGCTCGTTAGGGAATGCTTTGATACTGACGCTGATCTGCTTGGCGGTGTAGAGAAGTTGTTGTGATCATAGGCAACAGTTTTCTACACAGACGGTACAGAAAAACTCGTTCCACGGATTGACAACTGCCTCAGTTTGAATGGCTGTTACGCAGAAAAATAGCGTAAGAGTGAACCTTTAAAAAGGTAAATAACAAAATTTGATTTTTCCGCTCTGTTAATTTTCTATATCAAAGCGTGTGTTACTTTCTACGTAGCCCTGGTATGTTAACAGTTGCAGCGATTAAGTTTGAAATAATAAACAGTTTGCTTCTTGTTTTTGCATGTCTCTTTTTCATTTGAGTGCCCTTTGTATTGCGGAAAAAGACCATAAACTTAGAATTTATAAAGACTCATTCTTCCAACAGTTAAGTTCGAGTTTGACGAAGATTGTATTCAAGAAATACAGTACTGTACATCGCTCTATCGTCAACGTTAAACTCCAATTCCGTTCAGTACTCCGCCTGTGGAACCTGGACATAGGACCGGCCATAATTAAACTGCTTCGGCAGCGGGTACCCGCGCTGCATATGCAGCTACAGACGCAGATTACGTGCCAAGCGCTTTCTGGGCAGGCCCCGCAGCTGGCGCTACGCCGCTTTAATTAATTCCCTCGACCGGCAGGCGGCGCGCGGCAGCCGCACGCAAACACCTTGCGGTCACAGGAGTAAGAGATAGCCGGCCGTGCACCTGCCCCGCTCCCAAATTGAAAGTCACGCGAGAGCGCCGGAGATTGGAATTAATATTTCAGACAGTGACAAATGAAAGGGGATGGTCTAAATACAAAGCGCGGGCCGGCCAGCTCCCCTCCGTGAAAATCTGCTGGGAAATTATTTACCACCTGGTCTCCGCAGGCCGCAGCAAAGTCCCTAACAAGCGGGAAGAACGGCGGCTTTGAGGGATTCCCTCACAATAGTACCAACTTCGCAGAAGTACGAGAGGGAACACGATCCCTCGCACATTAACAGCCTGTAAGACAATTCCTGTATATCTATACCGACACTCTTTTAATTGCAACATCTGCTGTAAAATGGACTTTTTGTTGTATTGTATATTATGGGTTCTCACATTTCTTTAGGATAGCACGGGAAGAACAACAGAATGTATGCTCCTTTGTATTGTTTTAACTGTTCAAAAATGGCTCTGAGCATTAACTTAACATCTGAGGTCATCAGTCCCCTATAACTTAGAACTACTTAAACCTAACTAACCTAAGGACATCACACACATTCATGCCAGAGGCAGGATTCGATCCTGCGACCGTAGCGGTCGCGTGGTTCCAGACTGAAGCGCCTAGAATCGCTCGGCCACACTGGACGACGTTTAAGTTGTCTGAGTGTATACTGACGGTAAGGTATATACTGTCGGTAATGGGATATTTCACCCAAGGAATATTTTAAGCGAGCTTTATCAAACTGATACTCCACATTTCCATGATTGTCGCGTAGATCGACTGAAATTTCACCGTAAGTGGATCAGTTTGCTGTGTTTTCAACACATAAATACACCGAGGTGACAAAACTCGTGTGATACCTCCTAATACAGTGTCGGACCTCCTTTTCCCGGTGTAGTGCAGTACCTCATTGTAGCAGGGACTCAAATAACCGTTGGAAGTACTGACGGTAAGGTATATACTGACGGTAATGGGATATTTCACCCAAGGAATATTTTAAGCGAGCTTTATCAAACTGATACTCCACATTTCCATGTTTGTCGCGTAGATCGACTGAAATTTCACCGTAAGTGGATCAGTTTGCTGTGTTTTCAACACATAAATACACCGAGGTGACAAAACTCGTGTGATACCTCCTAATACAGTGTCGGACCTCCTTTTCCCGGTGTAGTGCAGTACCTCATTGTGGCAGGGACTCAAATAACCGTTGGAAGTCCCCTGCAGAAATATTGAGCCCCGCTGCCTCTGCAGCCATCAGTAATAGCGAAAATGTTCCCGGTGTGGGCTATTGTAGGCGATATCAGCGATGTTCAACAAATTTTCTATGGGATTCACGTCAGCCGATCTGGATGGCCTAATCATACACTCGATTTGTCCATAATGCTCTTCGAACCAATCTTGAACAATTAAGGCCCGGTGATATGGCTCACTGTCATTCATAGTCTCCGTCATTATTCGAAGACATGTAGTGCATGACTGGCTGGAGATGGCTTAGCAACTACAACTTTTTATTTTTATTTTTTTTGGTCATCAGTCTACTGACTGGTTTGATGCGGCCCGCCACGAATTCCTTTCCTGTGCTGACCTCTTCATCTGAGAGTAGCACTTGCAACCTACGTCCTCAATTATTTGCTTGACGTATTCCAAACTCTTCCTCTACAGTTTTTTCCCTCTACAGCTCCCTCTAGTACCATGGAAGTCATTCCCTCATGTCTTAGCAGATATCCTATCATCCTGTCCCTTCTCCTTGTCAGTGTATTCCACATATTCCTTTCCTCTCCGATTCTGCGTAGAACCCCCTCATTCCTTACCTTATCAGTACACCTAATTCTCAACATTCGTCTATAGCACCACAGCTCAAATGCTTCGTTTCTCTTCTGTTCCGGTTTTCCCACAGTCCATGTTTCACTACCATACAATGCTGCACTCCAGACGTACATCCTCAGAAATTTCTTCCTCAAATTAAGGCCGGTATTTGATATTAGTAGACTTCTCTTGGCCAGAAATGCCTTTTTTGCCATAGCGAGTCTGCTTTTGATGTCCTCCTTGCTCCGTCCGTCATTGGTTATTTTACTGCCTAGGTAGCAGAATTCCTTAACTTCATTGACTTCGTGACCATCAATCCTGATGTTAAGTTTCTCGCTGTTCTCATTTCTACTAATTCTCATTACCTTCGTCTTTCTCCGATTTACTCTCAAACCATACTGTGTACTCATTAGACTGTTCATTCCGTTCAGCAGATCATATAATTCTTCTTCACTTTCACTCAGGATAGCAATGTCATCAACGAATCGTATCATTGATATCCTTTCACCTTGTATTTTAATTCCACTCCTGAACCTTCCTTTCATTTCCATCATTGCTTCCTCGGTGTACAGATTGAAGAGTAGGGCGAAAGGCTACAGCCTTGTCTTACTCCCTTCTTAATACGTTCTTGATCGTCCACTCTTATTATTCCTTCTTGGTTGTTGTACTAATTGTATATGACACGTCTCTCCCTAAAGCTTACCCCTACTTTTTTCAGAATCTTGAAGAGCTTGCACCATTTTATATTGTCGAACGCTTTTTCCAGGTCGACAAATCCTATGAAGGTGTCTTGATTTTTCTTTAGCCTTGCTTCCATTATTAGCCGTAACGTCACAATTGCCTCTCTCGTGCCTTTACTTTTCCTAAAGCCAAACTGATCGCCACCTAGCGCATTCTCAATTTTCTTTTCCATTCTTCTGTATATTATTCTTGTAAGCAGCTTCGATGCATGAGCTGTCAAGCTGATTGTGCAATAATTCTCGCACTTGTCAGATCTTGCCGTCTTCGAAATTGTGTGGATGATGCTTTTCTGAAAGTTAGATGGTATGTCCACCCCATGAACCATGGACCTTGCCGTTGGTGGGGAGGCTTGCGTGCCTCAGCGATACAGATGGCCGTACCGTAGGTGCAACCACAACGGAGGGGTATCTGTTGAGAGGCCAGACAAACGTGTGGTTCCTGAAGAGGGGCAGCAGCCTTTTCAGTAGTTGGAGGGGCAACAGTCTGGATGATTGACTGATCTGGCCTTGCAACATTAACCAAAACGGCCTTGCTGTGCTGGTACTGCGAACGGCTGAAAGCAAGGGGAAACTACAGCCGTAATTTTTCCCGAGGACATGCAGCTTTACTGTATGATTAAATGACGATGGCATCCTCTTGGGTAAAATATTCCGGAGGTAAAATAGTCCCCCATTCGGATCTCCGGGCGGGGACTACTCAGGAGGATGTCGTTATCAGGAGAAAGAAAACTGGCATTCTACGGATCGGAGCGTGGAATGTCAGATCCCTTAATCGGGCAGGTAGGTTAGAAAATTTAAAAAGGGAAATGGATAGGTTAAAGTTAGATATAGTGGGAATTAGTGAGGTTCGGTGGCAGGAGGAACAAGACTTCTGGTCAGGTGACTACAGGGTTATAAACACAAAATCAAATAGGGGTAATGCAGGAGTAGGTTTAATAATGAATAGGAAAATAGGAATGCGGGTAAGCTACTACAAACAGCATAGTGAATGCATTATTGTGGCCAAGATAGATACGAAGCCCACACCTACTACAGTAGTACAAGTTTATATGCCAACTAGCTCTGCAGATGATGAAGAAATTGAAGAAATGTACGATGAAATAAAAGAAATTATTCAGATAGTGAAGGGAGACGAAAATTTAATAGTAATGGGTGACTGGAATTCGAGTGTAGGAAAAGGGAGAGAAGGAAACATAGTAGGTGAATATGGATTGGGGCTAAGAAATGAAAGGGGAAGCCGCCTAGTAGAATTTTGCACAGAGCACAACTTAATCATAGCTAACACTTGGTTTAAGAATCATGAAAGAAGGTTGTATACGTGGAAGAACCCTGGAGATACTAAAAGGTACCAGATAGATTATATAATGGTAAGACAGAGATTTAGGAACCAGGTTTTAAGTTGTAAGACATTTCCAGGGGCAGATGTGGACTCTGACCACAATCTATTGGTTATGACCTGTAGATTAAAACTGAAGAAACTGCAAAAATGTGAGAAATTAAGGAGATGGGACCTGGATAAACTGAAAGAACCAGAGGTTGTACAGAGTTTCAGAGAGAGCATAAGGGAACAATTGACAGGAATAGGGGAAAGAAATACAGTAGAAGAAGAATGGGTAGCTTTGAGGGATGTAGTAGTGAAGGCAGCAGAGGGTAAAGTAGGTACAAAGACGAGGGCTGCTAGAAATCCTTGGGTAACAGAAGAAATATTGAATTTAATTGATGAAAGGAGAAAATATAAAAATGCAGTAAATGAAGCAGGCAAAAAGGAATACAAACGTCTCAAAAATGAGATCGACAGGAAGTGCAAAATGGCTAAACAGGGATGGCTAGAGGACAAATGTAAGGATATAGAAGCTTATCTCACTAGGGGTAAGATAGATACTGCCTACAGGAAAATTAAAGAGACCTTTGGAGAGAAGAGAACCACGTGTATGAATATCAAGAGCTCAGATGGCAGCCCAGTTCTAAGCAAAGAAGGGAAGGCAGAAAGGTGGAAGGAGTATATAGAAGGCTTATACAAGGGCGATGTACTTGAGGACAATATTATGGAAATAGAAGAGGATGTAGATGAAGACGAAATGGGAGATACGATACTGCGCGAAGAGTTTGACAGAGCACTGAAAGACCTGAGTCGAAACAAGGCCCCGAGAGTAGACAACATTCCATTAGAACTAGTGACGGCCTTGGGAGAGCCAGTCATGACAAAACTCTACCAGCTGGTGAGCAAGATGTATGAGACAGGCGAAATACCCTCAGACTTCAAGAAGAATATAATAATTCCAATCCCAAAGAAAGCAGGTGCTGACAGATGTGAAAATTACCGAACTATCAGTTTAATAAGCCACGGCTGCAAAATACTAACGCGAATTCTTTACAGACGAATGGAAAAACTGGTAGATGCAGACCTCGGGGAGGATCAGTTTGGATTCCGTCGAAATGTTGGAACACGTGAGGCAATACTGACCTTACGACTTATCTTAGAAGAAAGATTAAGAAATGGCAAACCTACGTTTCTAGCATTTGTAGACTTAGAGAAAGCTTTTGACAATGCTGACTGGAATACTCTTTTTCAAATTCTAAAGGTGGCAGGGGTAAAATACAGGGAGCGAAAGGCTATTTATAATTTGTACAGAAACCAGATGGCAGTCATAAGAGTCGAGAGGCATGAAAGGGAAGCAGTGGTTGGGAAAGGAGTGAGACAGGGTTGTAGCCTCTCCCCGATGTTATTCAATCTGTATATTGAGCAAGCAGTAAAGGAAACAAAAGAAAAATTTGGAGTAGGTATTAAAATTCATGGAGACGAAGTAAAAACTTTGAGGTTCGCCGATGACATTGTAATTCTGTCGGAGACGGCAAAGGACTTGGAAGAGCAGTTGAACGGAATGGACAGTGTCTTGAAAGGAGGATATAAGATGAACATTAACAAAAGCAAAACGAGGATAATGGAATGTAGTCAAATTAAATCGGGTGATGCTGAGGGAATTAGATTAGGAAATGAGACACTTAAAGTAGTAAAGGAGTTTTGCTATTTAGGAAGTAAAATAACTGACGATGGTCGAAGTAGAGAGGATATAAAATGTAGACTGGCAATGGCAAGGAAAGCGTTTCTGAAGAAGAGAAATTTGTTAACATCGAATATCGATTTATGTATCAGGAAGTCGTTTCTGAAAGTATTTGTTTGGAGTGTAGCCATGTATGGAAGTGAAACATGGACGATAACTAGTTTGGACAAGAAGAGAATAGAAGCTTTCTAAATGTGGTGCTACAGAAGAATACTGAAGATAAGGTGGATAGATCACGTAACTAATGAGGAGGTATTGAATAGGATTGGGGAGAAGAGACGTTTGTGGCACAACTTGACTAGAAGAAGGGATCGGTTGGTAGGACATGTTTTGAGGCATCAAGGGATCACAAATTTAGCATTGGAGGGCAGCGTGGAGGGTAAAAATCGTAGAGGGAGACCGAGAGATGAGTACACTAAGCAGATTCAGAAGGATGTAGGTTGCAGTAGGTACTGGGAGATGAAGCAGCTTGCACAGGATAGAGTAGCATGGAGAGCTGCATCAAACCAGTCTCAGGACTGAAGACAACAACAACAGATGGTATGTCGTCAGACTCATATATTCTACACACCAACGTGAATAGTCGTTTCGTTGCCACTTCCCCTAATGATTTTAGAAATTCTGATGGAATGTTATCTATCCCTTCTGCCTTATTTGACCGTAAGTCCTCCAAAGGTCTTTTAAATTCCGATTATAATACTGGATCCCCTATCTCCTCTAAATCGACTCCTGTTTCTTGTTCTATCACATCAGACAAATCTTCACCTTCATAGACGCTTTCAATTTATTCTTTCCAACTATCTGCTCTCTCCTCTGTATTTAACAGTGGAATTCCTGTTGCACTCTTAATGTTACCACCGTTGCTTTTAATGTCACCAAAGGTTGTTTTGACTTTCCTGTATGCAGAGTCTGTCCTTCCGACAGTCATCTTTTTCGATGTCTTCACATTTTTCCTGCATCCATTTCGTCTTAGCTTCCCTGCACTTCCTATTTATTTCATTCCTCAGCGACTTGTATTTCTGTATTCCTGATTTTCCCGGAACATGTTTGTACTTCCTCCTTTCATCAATCAACTGAAGTATTTCTTCTGTTACCCATGGTTTCTTCGCAGCTACCTTCTTTGTACCTATGTTTTCCTTCCCAACTTCTGTAATGGCCCTTTTTTGAGACGTCCATTCCTCTTCAACTGTGTTGCCTACTGCGCTATTCCTTATTGCTGTATATATAGCGTTAGAGAACCTCAAACGTATCTCGTCATTCCTTAGAACTTCGGTATCCCACTTCTAAACGTATTGATTCTTCCTGACTAATGTCTTGAACTTCAGCCTAATCTTCATCACTACTATATTGTGATCTGAGTCTATATCTGCTCCTGGGTACGCCTTACAATCCAGTATCTGATTTCGGAATCTCTGTCTGACCATTATGTAATCTAATTGAAATCTTCCCGTATCTCCTGGCCTTTTCCAAGTATACCTCCTCCTCTTGTGATTCTTGAACAGGGTATTCGCTATTACTAGCTGAAATTTGTTACAGAACTCAATTAGTCTTTCTCCTCTTTCATTCCTTGTCCCAAGCCAATATTCTCCTGTATCCTTTTCTTCTACTCCTTCCCCTACAACTGCATTCCAGTCGCCCATGACTATTAGATTTTCGTCCCCCTTTGCATACTGCATTATCCTTTCAATATCCTCATACACTTTCTTTATCTGTTCATCTTCAGCTTGCGACGTCGGCATATATACGTGAACTATCGTTTTCGGTGTTGGTCTGCTGTCGATCCTGATGAGAACAACCCGGTCACTGAACTGTTCACAGTAACACACCCTCTGCCCTACCTTCCTATTCATAACGAATCCTACACCTGTTATACCATTTTCTTCTGCTGTTGATATTACCCGATACTCATCTGACCAGAAATCCTTGTCTTCCTTCCACTTCACTTCACTGACCCCAACTATATCTAGATTGAGCCTTTGCATTTCCCTTTTCAGATTTTCTAGCTTCCCTACCACGTTCAAGCTTCTGACATTCCACGCCCCGACTCATAGAACATTATCCTTTCGTTGATTATTCAATTTTTTTCTCATGGTAACCTCCCCCTTGGCAGTCCCCTCCCAGAGATCCGAATGGGGGACTATTTCGGAATCTTTTGCCAATGGAGAGATCATCATGACACTTCTTCAACTACAGGCCACATGTCCTGGGGATACACGTTACGTGTCTTTAATGCCTTCTGCATTCTCATGTCGTTGATAACTGCTAACTCTTCCGCTTTCAGGGGCAATTTCCCACCCCTAGGACAAGAGAGTGCCCTGAACCTCTATCCGCTCCTCCGCCCTCTTTGACAAGGCCGTTGGCAGAATGAGGCTGACTTCTTATGCCGGAAGTCTTCCGCCGCCAATGCTGATTATTTATCAAAGTTTTGGCAGTGGCGGGGATCGAACCGGGCCGACGACGTTTTGATTATGAACCAAAGACGCTACCCCTAGACCACGGGTACAGACTACAGACTTACCAACTACAAACGGTACTCGTATGTCCAGACCACGGTTCCCAGTCATCTAGGGTCTAAAGATATCGTAACGACCCCAGGAGAAGAACTGCAGGCGATGCCCTGCTGTTAGCAAAGCCAACAACGTCAGACATCGGCTGCCATAGTCCATTAACGCCATCTTTCGACGCACTGTCCTAAAGGATGAGTTCTTCATGGGTCCCACATTGTTTTTTTCGGTTATTTCACGCACTGTTGCTAGTCTCTTATTGATGAAAACACAAACTCCGCTGCTCTCGGTCGTTAAGTGAAAGCCATCAGTCACTGCATTGTCCAAGGTGACAGGTAATGTCTCAAATTAGGTATTCGCAGCACACTCTTAACACTGTGGATATAGGAATATTGAATTCTCTAACGATTTCTGAAATGCGTCTAGCTTCAATTGCCATTCCGCGTTTAAAGTCTGTTAATATCCGTTGTGCAGTCATATTGACGTCGGAAACCATTTAACATGTATCATCTGAGTAAAAATGATAGCTCCACGAATGCAATGACATTTTACACCTTGTATACGTTATATTGTAGCTTTCTGTATGTGTGCATATGGCTATCCCATGACTTCTGTCTAACCAGTGTAAGGTCGTACGAGCAGGTGAATGGTGTGAATACATGGTGGTTACTGGGTGTGTTTAAGGTTACTGGATCTTTTCAGGTGGAGATCTAAAGACAGCATGGCCAGAGGACGTGGAAGTGTAGATTATCGTCATTCTTTGGATTTTCAAATGGTTCAAATGGCTCTGAGCACTATGGGACTTAACTACTGAGGTCATCAGTTCCCTAGAACTTGGAACTACTTAAACCTAACTAACCTAAGGACATCATACACATCGATAACCGAGGCAGGATTCGAACCTGCGACCGTAGTGGTTGGATGGTTCCAGACTGTAAGCGCCTAGAACCGCTCGGCCACTCCGGCCGACCATTGGATTTTCAAGAAGCCACGTATATCGACGTGAGCTATATCATGCTGACAGTTCGTTATATCATGCTGACAGTTCGTTAAGACAGCTTTCTGTAGGGCAGAACGAGTGGTGACGAGATGGACTTAGGACAACTTTGTGGCAAGAGGAGTAAATATATCGCGAAAAGAACAAATAATTGTTAAACTGAACTCCGAGCAGCGGTTACAGACAAATGTCAACACTAACCGATTACTGGAAATTTCGTTGATACCTAATACTGACTTGCGTAGTTTATCAGTTTACCGCTGAAGCGTTACCAAAGACAACGGAAACTGGTGTGGTTCAAGTACATAATCATCTGGAACATTAACTGGTATTCGGTGGTATTTAGCGAGCAGTCTCGCTTCCATTTGTGGAGGTCAGATCGATATCACCGTAGCTGTAGACGACAGGTGAAAAAGTCACAGGGAGGAGATTCTCGATAGTCATACCTCTTCAACCTCTGGAATTAAGGTATGGTGAGCTACCGGCTAGGACAACTGGACAGATTCCGTTTTTGTAAACCAAAGCTCAATACCCGCTAGTATGTGGCAAGAATGTTAAAACCCTAGTGTCATACTCTTCATTAGCAGGATACCAAATGGCACACTCCACGAGAATAATGGAAGGGATAGTGGAAGGCTACACACTGCAGTTCTCACCATAATTTCGTTGAGAGATGAGCAAATCCTCCATTGGCCGTCCAGTTTCTCTGATTTACTTCATGGAGCATGTCTGACTTACGATGGTTACTTTCACACCAGTCTCAAACTAGAAATCTTCACCAACGACAGCCAGCCGGACTAGCAGAGCTGTTCTAGACGCTACAGTCAGCAACTGAGCGACCGCTATGGCCGCAGGTTCTAATCCTGCCTCGGTGTGGATGTGTGTGATGTCCTTCGGTTAGTTAGGTTCAAGTAGTTCTAAGTTCTAGGGGACTGATAACCTCATAAGTTAAGTCCCACAGTGCTCAGAGCCATTTGAACCATTCACCAACGACACAACTTGTGCTTCAGGCATGACAAAATATTTTCAAGATGAGGGTAGTCGCTATGAGATGAAGACCTCTATTAATTTTGATAAATATCGGACTGATGCTTCGTGGTGTCACACTTCGACGTCCGTCAGTGAACGTTTAATACAGCAATTCAGTTACATTCTATCAGAAGTACAGCTGAAACGTGACGATTAGCATCACCGTTTTTCCTATCAGCTCGATGCTCTGCTCTCCTCTTGGCTATAATGTCGGGTCAATGCACACGACAATAATCTACTGCAAGTCGCATAAGCATTTCCGTAACAATTTTTTTTTCTAGATGAGGTACACCTGAACGGCAACTCACCAGCGATCTGAAGGCTGCAACAAGCTATCCAGAACTAAACCCACAGCATCAGCATTGCTACTCCGAGATGTATGTATGGCATCTTTTCCTGAAGCACTGCTTCGATTGTCGGAGTACTGCTGTTAAGCCGCCTGCGCACAGGTGTCAATGAACTACTTTCATTGTCAGACATTTATGTTATGTAACACTGAGAATGAAGACAGAATGAGTGACTTTTCAGTTCCTCCCTGTTTAAATGAATGTTCCACCATTTGACTGTTCACATTGTTTATTCTATTGTACAAATCATGATTTCGGCCTTTGCACATACCACAACGGCATTATCAGAGTTCTGTAAACAACACTACCGGCGAAATACCTTAAACTGGGTGGAAAGTTTATCAACTTGTCAGCTCGAAACAGACGTACCTCATAGCATCATTCCCTACCTCTCGCCCAGAGGAAAACGTGGGTCACATGGAATTCATGTTGGATGGATAACCTAAGAATGTCTCATTGACAAATCTCTCCTCATTTGTAATTCGGCCTCTACTGGAATAACAAACTGCACTGTCACAGGGGTGTGTGGCAGTTCTGAAATCGTGGTGTGTATGTACAGCGCTGTTGTTAACTGTCGCAGGCCTTGACGGTACGCCTGAGATGCATTTTTGTAAGTGTCCAGTAAGATTAGGGAGAAAAAAAGGTTGTGATTTTATTAGATAAGTTTAGATTCAGTTATCACTCCATAGACCCAAAAATGAGATGATTCTCGTGCGCGTGGAACAAGTCAAAAAGACACAGGGAAGAGATATCGACTTTTAAGTGAGGCACTCGGTGCATTATTACAATCTGCTCGATTGGAATGCTTTCATCTAAAGCTCTAAGAAGTTTTGCAGACATGCGAAGTCACGTTATCTCCAAATAAAAGCAAGGGAGGCCCTCTAACGGCAGTGTAAGAGAACCTGAGGTGCATGTTCTGAGAAGGGGGCGAAAAGGTTCTGGCAGTTAGGCCAATGGCATGTGGCGCATACCGTAGCGGGAGCAGAACACATCAAAGGGCAGCCCCCACACCCCTCAGTCGGCACGCCAGGAATTCACTGAGGTATTTCTATACGTTAACGGCCTAACGGCGACAGACGGGCTACTGGACACGTATGTTACACAACACTGTCACCCAACAAACATTTATGTAGAAACTGAGAACCAGAAAGTGTGATAAGAGGGCCGGTGGCAATGTCCGTGTTCACATCTATTAAGCACTGCACGAGATGGATCGTAATCTACATAAAATAGAATACTGAATGAACGAAATACAAGTAATTGGACGCTTGATGTAAACCACACTGTTGCCAATATAAACTGTGGGAAGGATTGTAGGTAATAACATATTTTTATTGCTCTCATACGGTGTATTAAAAATAATATATTATTAAATATGTAAGTAATGGCGGCCATTCAGGATACGAAATTTTAGTACTCTGTGGCAGATACAAATGCTCTTAACCAGGTGGGTATCGAGTGAACCAGAGCTTTAATTATTCATCCAGGTACTTAATTTCATGCTATTTCAACTCTTTGCCAGAGTTCATCAAAGGATGTGGCTACCAGGTGATGTGTGTAAGAGTCCACCTATTCCTGATATTTTATTACATTGCACGTAATGTAGAGATGGTATCAGCTGAATGATATAAGTGGCAAATGGGCAGCAAAGTACAGAGACATGATCCACGTGCAGCAACTGAAATATGTTAAAGACTGGCTGGACACTTGTGGACAATGATGTCAGCCACGACAACGGCTTGAATACATGGCAACATCCACATCTGCCTCTACACCAACATTGATACTACGCAAATCACATTTAAGTGCCAGGCAGAGGGTTCATCGAACCACCTTCACAATTCTCTATTATTACAGTCAAGTATAGCGAGCGGAAAGAACAAATACCTATATCTTTCCCTACCAGCACTGATTTCGTTATTTCATCATGGAGATCGTTTCTCCCTACGTAGGTAGGTGTCAACAAAAACATTTTCGCATTCGATGGACAAAGTTGCAGATTGGAATTTCGCGAAAAGATTCTGCTCCCACGAAAAACGCCTTTATTTTAATAATACCCACCCCAAATCCAGTATCATTTTAGTGACACTCCCTCCCCTATATCCCGAAATCACAAAACGTGCTGCCCTTCTTTGAACTTTTTCGATGTACTCCGTAAATTCTATCTGACATGGATCCCACACCACGCGGTAGTATTCTAAAAGAGGATGGACAAGTGTAGTGTAGGCAGTCTCCTTAGTAGATCTGTTACTTTTCTTAAGGTCCTGCTAATAAAACACAGTCTTTCGTTAGCCTTCCCCACAACATTTTCTATGTGTTCCTTCCAATTTAAGATGATTGTAATTCCTAGGTATTTAGTTGAATTTACGGCCTTTATATTTGACATTATCGGGCAACCGAAGTTTAACGGATTCCTTTTAGCAAGCATGTAGATGACCTCACATTTTTCGTTATTTAGGGCCAATTGCCAATTTTCGCACCATGCAAATATCTTTTCTAAATCATTTTGCAGTTTGTTTTGATCTTTGATGACTTTATTAGTCGATAATGACAGCGTAATCTGCAAACAGCCTAGGAGGACTGCTCAGATTGTCTCCTAAATCGTTTATATTGATAAGTAACAGCTAAGGGCCTATAAAATTACCTTGGGGAACGCTATAAATCACTTCTGTTTTGCTCGATGACTTTCCGGCAATTACCACAAACTGTGATCTCTCTGAAAGGAAATTACGAATCCTGGCACGTAACTGAGACGATATTCCATAGCCACGCAATTTCTCTAGAAGACTCTAGTGTGGTACAGTGTCAACAACCTTCTGGAAATCCAGAAATACGGAATGAATCTGAAATCCGTTGCTCACAGCACTCAACACCTCATGCGGGTAAAGAGCTGTTTCTGTTTCACAAAAATGATGTTTTCTAAATCCATGTTTACTGTGTGTCAATAGACCGTTTTCTTCGAGGTAATTCATAATGTTTAAACACAATATATGTTCCAACATACTGCTCCATATCGACTTTAATGATGTGGGCCTGTAATTTAGCCGATTCCTCCCACACCTTTCTTGAGTATTGGCGTGACCTGTGCAACTCTCCAGTTTTCAGTTTTTGGATATGGACGATTCGTGAGTGAGTGGTTGTACATGATTGTTAAGTACGGAGCTGTTGCATCAACGGTTCTCCCCCCCCCCCCCCTTCCCACCGTAAGAGGTTCGAGTACTCCCTCGGGGATGGGTGTGTGTTGTCCTTAGCGTAAATTAATTTACATTAAGTAGTGCGTAAGCCTAGGGCCAGATGACCTCAGCAGTTTGGTCCCACAGGAACCTACCACTAATTTCCAAAAATTTCTGCCAGGTATCGAGATAAAGTTTCGTTGTGGAAAGTATTATAAGCATCTCTCATTGAAATCCGCGCTAAATTTCGAGCTTCTGTAAAAGATGGCCAAACGTGGCGATTTTTCGTCTGTTTCAATTTGGCATGTTTGTTTCGTTGTTTCTGTAACGGTGTTCTATTGGCGGCGTATAACTAATGGCTAGTCGATGATGCTTGTGAAGATAACACTCATCTATTCATTTTGGCATATCTAGCTTTTTTGTGTTATAACGGGTATTGAAAATGTGTAGCAGACTTAACACCCTTTTCATTAAATGTCTGTTCATAATATGTCAATGATACAAGCATTTAAGAATACTATGATAACCGAGACATGAGACGAAAATCACATGACTACACCCTAGCGCTGAGGTTGCCAACCTTATTTTGTCAAAATGATGGAGATTTTGACTCGACAAAATTAATATTCCTATCACAATTTCTTTAAATCTTAAAACAGGTTTATTGCATGGACCAACTAAAAAACTTCTTTATAACAATTATAAGCTAAAGTTCTGCTGCATTTCTTACTCGAAACTACATTTGTTTACACTTTTGGCAGCAGTCCGAAGTTTGCGATCGTTTTATGCAAACTGGTCAAATACAACACATGAGTAAAAAAAAAATTAACACTGATTTGTAGTTCAGCTTTCATTAAATCTAGATTGCAACGGTTTTTATCATCAGCCCATTTGCTTCTTCACATAAGGAAAAATTCTTTCAGTGTGAGCTTTAGATGCCGTTATACTGCAAACAAAGTCAAGAATCTTATTTATCTCCTCGGATTTAAATCCTTTGGCCTCTTCCTCACCTATTACGGATACCCAGTTTTCAACTGGCCTACCGTCGGTGGCAATTTTAGTACTTATTATATTTTTCAAAGAACAAAATTCAATGTACAGCTTATCCTAATTTGTGTCTATCTGAATATGAAGAAGAATGTTCTAAAAATCATTTAAAATAACAGAATTTCTTAGGGACAGTGGGAGAAATGACTGAATTGTAGAAATACTAGAAATTTTTCCTTTTTTGCAATGTAAATATGGAAGGTATAAAATTCAGCAATATTATTTTGAATTCTCTTCTGACACGGACAACAACATAGAAATGGACATCAAGGAAAGAATAGCAGTGGGAACGAATAAACTATTAATATTTGAAAGACGAGTAATGAGGAAGATTTGGGGACCAGTTTTAGATAACAAAGAGTGGAGGAGGAGGAAATCCCAATCTCTGTCTTCCTCACAGTTTTTACCCTCTACGCGTCCCTCTGGCACCCTGGAAGTTAGTCCCTGATGTCTTAATACGTTTCCTGTCATCCTGCCCCTTCTTCTTCTCCCTGTTTTCCGTATATGTCTTTTCTCGACGATTGTTTGGAGAAACTCCTCATCCCTTACCTTATCAATCCACCTAATTTTCAAAATTCTACTGTAGCACCTCATCTCAAATGTTTCTATTCTCATCTGTTCCGGTTTTTCCAAAGTCAGGGTCTCGTTGCCATACAATGCTCTGCTCCAAACATACATTCTCAGGAATTTCTTTCTTACATTAAGACGTATGTTTGATACTAGTAGACTCCTCTTGGTCAGGAATGCCATTTTTACCAGTGCCAGTTTGCATTCTGTGTCCTTCTTGCTCCATCTGTCATGGGTTATTTTGCTGACTAGGTAGCAGAATTTCTTACTATCGTCTATTTCGTGATCACCAATCCCAATTAGTGGCATCATGGGGTTTCTGGTACACTTTTGGTATGGACGACCTGGCGAAGGTCGTTGCAGCCCTGGGAATTAAAGACACCTGGAGGAACCGGGCACAAAACAGGAAGGAAAGGAGGCAATTTGTGGAATCAGCGCGTGGTCTGCTGGGCCTGTGATCGCTGACTATTTATCAATTTTCTGATTGACAGGATCTAATCTATTTAAAATCTTGTACTATTGCCTCCAACAAATGAGTCATATTTTACTTGCCAAATTTTCTTTGACAAAGGTTCAATGGCACTATAGGACTCCATTACAGTTTAATCTGAAATCTCTTGATATTTTGAGGTTTCCAAAATAATATTTCCAGTGTAAGACAAACTTGAAAATATGCTTAGAGAATTAACATTGTGCTTGGATCCTCAACATTAAAATACAGTTTCAAAGCCTTAAGAATTTAATTTGTGCTTAGAAAATAACTTATTATTGGCTACCCCCTCTTTATTAGTCTATGAACAGCTGGTGCGAGGGATAGCCACCTAATAGACACATGCCTTAAAGTTTCACATTAGTCAGTACCAACAAAATTAAAAAGAGATCTTAATTCTTCCCTGCGTTTCGCTGACGGTGAAAAGTGTCCTTAAATCTTAACAACTATCATTTCTACGTCTACATCTAAGATATCAGAAGCATATTTAGTGCCATTATAGATTATGTGAATGGTACAGTTTGCTTTATATATTTTGTTATTTTTCTGACTCAACGATTTCATCACGGATTTATTTTTGCACTAGCATTATCGGCACTATGAGTCGAAATATTATTTAAATTTAATGAATGAGATTCAAGACTGTTTTCTATCAAAGATTGAATACCACTTTCTCGCTCATCAGCTTCTTCGAGAAAATCTAATACTTTATTTCTGATGCCAACTCAAGGTTCAAAGTACCTGATTACTACATGAAACATTTTCCTGTTCTTGAAATTCGAGGCATCTGAAGCCACAGAAAGACAGGTGCTACACTTTTCTGGATCATTAAGCATATCTAGGAAATCACACTTATAGGCGCTAGTACGTTTTTTGCAATAGACTCTGCAATCGTCCAACCACAACGAAGTTTTTGGTCACGTCCTAATCCATAAAAACATTATTTGCAAGTTTATTTGCACAGTCCATGTCAATATAACTCAGGTTGTGTTTCACTGTGAGTTATCGAACTCACCCGCTGCAACTTTCTTGGATTCACCGTTTTTGGGACTATCACTTAATCACTAAAACTAGCTGGGTATCTTAGATGTGTTACTTCTTCTAACTCTGCTTTTCTGTCCATCGTTGTTGGAGTGTTGCTGATAGTCTGTATTACGACCATGTGCTACGCTGAATTCACGCTTGCGTAGGTTGCAATACGCTTTAGAATTGTTTCCTTTTACAGGATTAACCCATAGATAAGTTTCTTCCCATTTCTTCTCATACATACAGAAGTACTTTCCTCTCTTTTTATGTGGAATTTTTGATTCTTCCATTTCGCATAACTCGGATTAGACGGAACGACAAGGAAACGAGATAATCGCAACGTGACTAGCGACACCGTGTATGGTTTGTGTTCCCTATAATCGATGCAGTAATTGTATCGATAATACCATGCTGTATCGGTTAATCGATGTTTCAACGACAGACCAGCAACGAGATTTGAAGAATATGCGGCAGGTCTAAGTCTTAAACGGTGTCATTTTCTCAAACACGGGAGAATGTGTCTCTCACATAAAATAAAAACGGGAGACGGGAGTAGGCTTAAAAATTCAGAAGAATACGGGAGTTCCCGTACAATACGGGAGAGCTGGCTACCCTGCCAAGTGCAAGGGGGGAAAAACAACCCAGTGAATAGAATTGTGGTTTATGGAATCGAAAGATAGAGATTCACAGCCTGCTCCATTCTAATTTTCTTTTTATACTTTGTGTTGGTAACACACTCTGGTACTTTCTTAAGAATGTGATACATGTATGCCCTACAGCACTCTCTGTCTAAGAGCATAATAAATATTTAACTGTTTGTTTCCGAATATGTGGTGATTTCCGAGAGTGTGATTAGAAGCTTAAGAGGACAGCTTGTATTGCTGCGAGTAAAACGATGAGGAATAAATTTCATATTCACCCTCGTCACAGATATTTCAGAGCTAACGTTCTCTTCACAGCATTACCTGCAAACCAGTGTCAGTTCCGCTTGGTATATTTTTGCCGCTAATAAGATGTGCGAGCTGTCACAAACGTGAGAGAAGCCTACATCGAACGATAACGAAAGTCGATAGCAGTTCCTTCGGTTTTCGATATTGCGTGTGACGTCGAAATGACGTCACTTTTGGAGGAAGTCTTTTGGAATGACGAGAAAAGGAAAGGTTTTCAACGGCCGCAGCTGCAAAAAAATATATATATAAAACTTCAAAACATAAAGAGACAATCCCGATAATCCATTATTCCTATAATGATCTAAAAGCCCCAAGAATTTCTTTAACTGAATATTAATTATGACTAAGGATTTTCAATGCAGCCAGGGATTTAGTGGCGGACGTGTATATCTCGCGTAAAAGTATGTACTTGTTAGTACTTTCAGCATTGCAGCCCAGTCAGCAAACGTGATAATATAGTATATAAGAAACTATCAGCCTCGACTCCGGTAATGAAACCAACCTTTACCTAGGTTTTAGCCCAAGTAATTGACCCTTCTTCAGAAGATATACCTGATTCTATAATAAACTTGGGAGGGCATGGTCTATAAATAAAACTAAAACAACCTGAATAGTTGTAGTCACATTTTAAAAATGCTGTACATAGGCACTAAGTCACCATCAAGACTTAAGATCCGGCTAGCGCCTCGTCTCCATGAAAGCCTTGCGCTGGGACTCAAGAGCTCACGCGAAACTAAGTAGACCTAGGTGACGCGCTGCATTTCAACATGGAAGGGAACATTGCACATGTCTAAATGAGACCATGACTGTCAAAGGCAAAAGACCAACCCACTTATATCTTAAAACAAATAACTTATAGAATGGTTGAAACACTGAAACATAAAGCCTCTGCACCAGATTTTGACTAAAATGTAACAGACTACGCGCTACAAAAGAGAATTATCACCTCTTACATTAAAGGCTATTGATAAATAGATTTTATACGATAAAACGTGATTGACCCGAAAAGACACATAGGAATATTTTATGGACACGTTGACATGGAAAAATGGCATGTTCTTCACGGGTAAGACTTAAAAAAATAAAAGATAGCTACTAATATGCCCATGTGTATACCGTAAATGGACAAGGATGAAGTCGTCGTCTTTTCATTGCTGACACAGACTGGAGAAAAGTATCAAAGTTAATTTTTTATCTTATTACCAAAAATAGCGCGTGAGTGAACGTACAACGCCACTTCATCGCCAGGTAATAGCAAACAACCAGTATAGGTCAATTTGTGTTTTACGTGTAAAATATAGGGTAATGGCGTGTAAGGGCGATGAAAGGGTGTTTCACGTCCGTTTACGCAATTACCGTATATTACACAATTTCAGCTATACTGGTCAATTGCTATTACATGGCGATGAAGTGGCGTTCTTCATTAACCCACGCGTTATTTTTGGTAATAAGATTAAAATTAATCTTGATAATATTCTTCATTCAGTGCGTGCCAGCAATAAGAAGTATATCTACATCAACTGATAAAAACAGCTACTCGACAATGTATGTACAGGTTATCCGAAATTACTGCATTTTGCCCTTTGCATACCACAGTTTCGCTGTTTTATGTCATATTTCATTAATAACGACGGTTGCGTTATGCAGCATTCGTTTTGAATGGGCCGATATGTTCTAATAGCGTAAGTCGTGGTTGTGTGTTCGCACTCATATACATCCGTGCATGGATTGTTACAGTTTAGTCAAAACCTGGTGCACAGGCTTTATGTTTCAGAGTTTCAACCATTCTATAAGTTATTTGTTTTAAGATACAAGTGGGTTGGTCTTTGATCTTTGACTGTCGTGGTCTCAGTTAGACATGCGCAATGTTCCCCGCCATGTTGATATGCAGCGCGTCATCTAGGTCTACTTGGTTTCGCGTGAGCTCCCTTGGCTCACCGCTAGGCTTTCATGGAGACGAGGCGCTAGTCGGAGCTTAAGTCTTGATGCTGACTTAGTACCTAGGTACATCATTTTTAAAATGTGACTACGCCTATTCAGGTTGCTTTAGTTTTATTTCTAGACCTGCCCTCGAAGATTTATTACAGAATCAGGTACATCTTCTGAAGAAGGGTAAATTACTTGGGCTAAAACCTAGGTAAAGGTTGGTTTCATTACCGGAGTTGAGGCTGATAGTTTCTTATATGTATATACGTGTAATTGTAAATTGTTTGTCGAGGTGATTTAGTAGTTAAGACAGTACTAGTGTGACTGAGTGAACGGCTTGACTTGTTTCATCAGCAATTTTGAGTGAGGTTCTAGTGAATATGATACTGATAACTGAATCAGCGATTAGTTAAGGAATTACGTTTGACTTATTCTGAGAAAGTGAGCTATTTTTTTTTAATTTTTGTGGAGTTTTTCTTGCGAATGGCTAAAATAATTTGTATTACACTGACTTCTTCTGATTAGTCAGAGTTAGTTCTGGGCTTCTTCACCATTAACATAAAGTCGGGTTTGTAGTTTAGCTCCTACCTTTTGTGGATTCCCAATGAGGCGTTAATTACAACCAGAACTCCTCACGTTACAGGTAGACCAGACGGTGAAGAGCACAAATGTTCCCGAAGCACATACACCGAGGTGACGAAAGTCATGGGATAGCGAAATGCACATATACAGGGTGTTACAAAAAGGTACGTCCAAACTTTCAGGAAACATTCCTCACACACAAATAAAGAAAAGATGTTATGTGGACATGCGTCCGGAAACGCTTAATTTCCATGTTAAAGCTCAGTTTAGTTTCATCAGTATGTACTGTACTTCCTCGATTCACCGCCAGTTGGCTCAATTGAAGGGAGGTAATGTTGACTTCGGTGCTTGTGTTGACATGCGCCTCATTGCTCTACAGTACTAGCATGAAGCACATCAGTACGTAGCATCATCAGGTTAGTGTTCGTCACGAACGTGGTTTTGCAGCCAGTGCAGTGTTTACAAATGCGGAGTTGGCAGATACCCATTTGATGTATGGATTAGCACGGGGCAATAGCCGTGGAGCGGTACGTTTGTATCGAGACAGATTTCCAGAACGAAGGTGTCCCGACAGGAAGACGTTCGAAGCAATTGATCGGCGTCTTAGGGAGCCTATGACTCGTGACTGGAGAAGACCTAGAACGACGAGGACATCTGCAATGGACGAGACAATTCTTCGTGCAGTTGACGATAACCCTAATGTCAGCGTCAGAGAAGTTGCTGCTGCACAAGGTAACGTTGACCACGTCACTGTATGGAGAGTGCTACGGGAGAACCAGTTGTTTCCGTACCATGTACAGCGTGTGTGGTCACTATCAGCAACTGATTGGCCTCCACGGGTACACTTCTGCGAATGGTTCATCCAACAATGTGTCAATCCTCATTTCAGTGCAAATGTTCTCTTTACGGATGAGGCTTCATTCCAACGTGATCAAATTGTAAATTTTCACAATCAACATGTGTGGGCTGACGAGAATCCGCACGCAATTGTGCAAGCACGTCATCAACACAGATTTTCTATAAACGTTTGGGCAGGCATCGTTGGTGATGTCTTGATTGGGCCCCATGTTATTCCACCTACGCTCAATGGAGCACGTTATCATGATTTCATACGGGATACTCTACCTTTTCTGCTAGAACATGTGCCTTTATAAGTACGACTCAACATGTGGTTCATGCACGATGAAGCTAATGCACATTTCAGTCTAAGTGTTCGTACGCTTCTCAACAACAGATTCGGTGACCGATGGATTGGTAGAGGCGGACCAATTCCATGGCCTCCACGCTCTCCTGATCTCAACCCTCTTGATTTTCATTTGTGGGAGCATTTGCAAGCTCTCGTCTACGTAACCCCACTACCAAATGTAGAGACTCTTCGTGCTCGTATTGTGGACGGCTGCGATACAATACGCCATTCTCCAGGGCTGCATCAACGATTCCATGCGACGGAGGGTGGGTGCATGTATCCTCGCTAAAGGAGGACATTTTGAACATTTCCTGTAACAAAGTGTTTGAAGTCACGCTGGTTCTTTCTGTTGGTGTGTGTTTCCATTCCATGATTAATGTGATTTGAAGAGAAGTAATAAAATGAGCTCTGACATGGAAAGTAAGCGTTTCCGGACACATGTCTATATTATTTTCTTCCATTTTGTGTGAGGAATGTTTCCTGAAAGTTTGGCCGTACCTTTTTGTAACACCCTGTATAGGTGGCGGTAGTATCGCATGGACAAGGTAAAAACGTGCAGTGCACTGGCAGAGCTGCTAGTTTTACTCAGGCGACTCATGTGAAAAGGTTTCCGACGTGATAGAGGATTTACTATTCCGAGATCCGCAGTGTCAACAGTGTGCTGAGAATACCAAATGTCAACAAATTTTCAGGCACTACCTCTCACCACGGACAACACAGTCGCCGACGGTTAAAAAAAAATGTCTCTGAGCACTATGGGACTTAACATCTGATGTCATCAGTGCTCTAGAACTTAGAACTACTTAAACCTAATTAACGTAAGGACATCACACACATCCATGCCCAAGGCAGGATTCGAACCTGCGACCGTAGTGGTCGCGCGGTTCCAGTCTGAAGCGCCTTGAACGGCTCGGTCACAGCGGCTGGCTAGTCGCCGACGGTCTTGACGAGCGAGACCAGCGGTGTTTGCATAGAGTTGTCAGTGATAACAGAAAGTTATTGCAGAAATCAAAGTGGGACGTACGACCAATGTATGGGTTAGGACACTGTGGTGAAATGTGTCGCTAATTGACTATGGCAGCAGAAGTCCAACACGAGTGCCTTAGCTAAAAGCCCGACGTGGCCTGCAGCGCCTCTCCTGGGCTTGTGATCATATCGGTTGGACTCTAAAAAGACTGTAAAACCGTGGCCTGGTCAGATGACTCCCGACTGTAGGTGGGAAGAGCTGACGGTAGGGTTCGAGCGTGGTGCAGACCCAGCGAATCCATGGACCAGGTTATGAAGGCACTGTGCAGTCTGGTTGTGGTCTGTGCTTACATGTAGTCGACTGTATCCTCGATTATGTTCTGCTACTTGCAGAGGACATGGTCTTCATGTTCCCAAATAACGACGGAATTTTTTTGGATGACAATGCGCCATGTCACAGAGCCACAGGTTTCGGCAGTTACTTTGTAGTTCATGCTCACCTATTCGAGTATATGATTTAGCAAACCAGATCGCCAGACCTGAATCCCATCATATAGGAAGGATTCGAGATGTCATTTCGTGCACAAAATCCTGCACCGGCAACACTTCCGCATTTATGGATGGCTATGGAAGAAGCATGGATCAGTACTGGTGCAGCGGACTTCCAACGATTTATGTAGTCCATGCCACCTCGAGTTGCTGCAATACGCCGAGCTAAAGGAGAACCGACACGATATTAGGAAGTGTGCCATGACTTTTCGCGTCACAGGGTATATGTCTCTGTCTGACTGCAGTGATTGTAACTGTGGCTCTGAGTTCCCTGAATATATTAAGATTATGCTTCTTCTGGATTTGGGGTTTGTTGATGTACAGGAAACGAGTTCCTTCTCTCTTTTTGTCTCAGTCTTGAATTTTATTTTAGAGTGAACTGAGTAGGTGTTTTGTCTGCTTCATCTAATAAATAATTTATGTAGTCCACATAACGGTAACACGACATAATCTTGCATTGTTCTGATTGTATAAGTTCATTGAATTTTTTTTTATCAGCGTGGTTTGCAAGTAGACACTGATGGCGGAGCCCCTTCGGAAGCCGTCTTTTTTAAATAGAACTCCTTGTTGAAAGTGAAGCAGTTCTAAATTTTACTGTTTTTTTTTTTTTTTGGCTGGGGGAGGGGGCGGGGGGGAAGAAAGAGGGTCCACAGCCACAATCTATGCGACTGACCAGCTTCAACCGTTGGTCATTTTCAAGCGCGTATCTTAAGCTTCCACCTTGTTTTCACGTTATCGCTTATCGCAGTTACACGTGCACAGGAATACATCTTACTTCTGTGCAACTTGGCACATACATTACTGTACACAGTTATGTCTTTTATAATGCTTAGGACGATTTCAGTGTCATGAGTGTGTTGATTCTTTCTACTTTCAGGCCCTAAGAAAAGCTAATCAGAAGCCAATTCAGTCGTGTCTGTTTCATATGGACCTAAATATTTAGGATATTAGGCGTCTTTAATTGTAATTATGAACAAATAAATTGCTAACGGAAACGCTCCAACCGTCTTCGAAATGGTCTTATCCACATTACAGACACTGACTAAACACTGCTTATTACCCAAAACGATTTTAAAACTTTTATCCATTACGGATGTGGAAATCTTCCAGCGATAAAAGAAGCAAAGCGTCAGTAGCGCTTAAGTATAAACGTGGAGACGGCAGGTGTGGTTATTTTTTAAATTAGTACGGTGCCACTGACGCAAAA
This sequence comes from Schistocerca gregaria, assembly GCF_023897955.1. Lineage (NCBI taxonomy): Eukaryota > Metazoa > Arthropoda > Insecta > Orthoptera > Acrididae > Schistocerca > Schistocerca gregaria. The sequence continues at coordinate 339,158,606 of NC_064926.1, read as the reverse complement.
AATTGATTGTGTGTTATCTGTGCCGCTAAGGAAAAGGGAAGGCCTAGACACTACGCTACTATTTAAGTAAAATAAAGAAAATAGAATAAACGGAAATTCATATAAAACATCTTTTATTCTTTTCCTAAAAATGTTGTACAGAAGTACCAATAACACAGTCACTTATGGTTCAATTATTACATTGGTTTTGTTCCCTTTAATAATTCAATTGAGCTCGTTGTTTGTGAGGAGAAGATGAAGAGGAAACTAAATTTTTCTTTACACAGATCTGTTATTTCATAATGTCTGCTTTTCTATGGCACAGAAACTTACGACGATATTCAGATATACTTATTGTTTCAGAAAAAACTAACCATCGTAACCCAATTGAATAGAAAACGAGTAAATGGAATTATGAATAACTGAACACTTTACTGAAGCAACACGTTGGTTAATAACATTCTTCATTGAATTCTAAACATATCTTGTTCGAGAGATAGTCCACGTGTAGACATTTTAGGGTTCTAGACAACCGCTTGCAAAACTTTAAAATTAGTTTCATAATTGAAATAAGAACACCGTGAATTCATTGTCCCAGGAAGGGACAGCAATGCAGGCTGCTATTCTCCCATGGAGACGATCGTAGAGATCCTGGATGTAGTCCTGTGGAACGGCTTGCCATGCCATTTCCACCTGGCGCCTCAGTTGGACCAGCGTTCGTGCTGGACGTGCAGACCGCGTGAGACGACACTTCATCCAGTCCCAAACATGCTCAACGGGGGACAGATCCGGAGATCTTGCTGGCCAGGGTAGTTGACTTACACCTTCTAGAGCACGTTGAGTGGCACGGGATACATGCGGATGTGCATTGTCCTGTTGCAACAGCAAGTTCCCGTGCCGGTCTAGGAATGGTAGAACGATGGGTTCGATGACGGTTTGGATGTACCGTACACTATTCAGTGTCCCCTCGACGATCACCAGAGGTGTACGGCCAGTGTAGGAGATCGCTCCCCACACCATGATGCCGGGTGTTGGCCCTGTGTGCCTCGGTCGTATGCAGTCCTGATTGTGGCGCTCACCTGCACGGCGCCAAACACGCATACGACCATCATTGGCACCAAGGCAGAAGCGACTCTCATCGCTGAAGACGACACGTCTCCATTCGTCCCTCCATTCACGCCTGTCGCGACACCACTGGAGGCGGGCTGCACGATGTTGGGGCGTGAGCGGAAGACGGCCTAACGGTGTGCGGTACCGTAGCCCAGCTTCATGGAGACGGTTGCGAATGGTCCTCGCCGATACCCCAGGAGCAACAGTGTCCCTAATTTGCTGGGAAGTGGCGGTGCGGTCCCCTACGGCACCGCGTAGGATCCTACGGTCTTGGCGTGCATCCGTGCGTCGCTGCGGTCCGTTCCCAGGTCGACGGGCACGTGCACCTTCCGCCGACCACTGGCGACAACATCGATGTACTGTGGAGACCTCACGCCCCACGTGTTGAGCAATTCGGCGGTACGTCCACCCGGCCTCCCGCATGCCCACTATACGCCCTCGCTCAAAGTCGGTCAACTGCACATATGGTTTACGTCCACGCTGTCGCGGCATGCTACCAGTGTTAAAGACTGCGATGGCGCTCGGTATGCCACGGCAAACTGGCTGACACTGACGGCGGTGGTGCACAAATGCTGCGCAGCTAGCGCCATTCGACGGCCAACACCGCGGTTCCTGGTGTGTCCGCTGTGCCGTGCGTGTGATCATTGCTTGTACAGCCCTCTCGCAGTGTCCGGAGCAAGTATGGTGGGTCTGACACACCGGTGTCAATGTGTTCTTTTTTCCATTTCCAGGAGTGTATTAATGACCTAGCTGAGCTGCTGCAATTTCCTGCATACTCAATTTTTCCAAAACTTTCTTTAAATTGTAAACAGCCTTCTGTGTAAGAGGGAGAATGTTAAAATTATTATTCCATTCATTCATTATTAAATTGTAACCACCTTCGTACCACGTTTTTAAAACAAAAAAATCATTCTTCATTAGAAAACATCATCATAACAGGTTAAACTAAAAAGTATGCAATGTCAGAGATTGTTCATTTAATAGCAGTGCACACTGGTGTTTGTATCCGTAATCATCTGAAAAATATATGTAAGTGCACTCTGGAGTTTGTGTCTATAAATATTACAAACAAAGAATATTACCTTAACGTTCTAGTAGGTTATGACGGGTTGTAGCTTTTGGCCCACAGCGTATACTGTCTCTTGTTTCTCTTTATTTTTTTGTTTGTTTGTTAATTGACTGTAGCTCTCCGTGACTTTAATGCTTTTTTTCCACTAATAATTTACATGTTTTAGTTGTTGACTAGAGGTAGAGCGTTGTCGAAATCATCTATTTAATGCCACTGCAAATATTCTGTTTTAAGGTCCATTTATCGTATGTGGTAAAAAATACAGTCTTGTTTTGTTTGATGCAAACTATTCAGTGCCAACTACCATTTGAATACAAATTGTAATAAAACGTATAAAATGTTTAAATTTAATCCTAATAAATTATTTAATTATTGTAATATATACAAAATATTTTCACCTGATAATAACAATTTATTTACAACAGTGAACAGTACATTTATTTAACATAACTTTCCATGAAGAATAATTCAGAGAAACGGAGGCTATGAAACGTGCACGTCCGAAACTTTGAGTATTACTTGTGTCACGCAATTAACTTTAAAATTTAAGTAGCAAAAGACTCTATTAACTTTGATAACGCCATAATTTGTACAATATAAAATCGGAGTGTGCACTTTCAAATACCTGTATTCCAGCAAACACTGCGATTGCAAATACTAATCGACTAACTGTGGCCATGAGAGCGTGTTAATAATTTTGGACGTTAGTGTTTCCGTTTTACCCTTCGTATATGTCCTTTTCCTTTCTGTGAACCGCTATTCACTTTACTACAGGTTTGCCGACCGTACCTCTACTACACCAAACGTGTCAGATTTGTTCGTAACAGCGGGTAGGTCAGGCTGTGCGCATGCATTTTTAATTACCTGGAATGTTACCAGTCAGTCCACAAACAGGGCCTCATACAAGCAACAAAAATGTATCCTGGTCAATTTCGAGACTATTAGTTTTCATGTTTTTGTTCTCCAAAACTTATCTGTGATATTTGTAAATTGTAATTTTTAAAAATACACTCCTGGAAATGGAAAAAAGAACACATTGACACCGGTGTGTCAGACCCACCATACTCGCTCCGGACACTGCGAGAGGGCTGTACAAGCAATGATCACACGCACGGCACAGCGGACACACCAGGAACCGCGGTGTTGGCCGTCGAATGGCGCTAGCTGCGCAGCATTTGTGCACCGCCGCCGTCAGTGTCAGCCAGTTTGCCGTGGCATACGGAGCTCCATAGCAGTCTTTAACACTGGTAGCATGCCGCGACAGCGTGGACGTAAACCATATGTGCAGTTGACCGACTTTGAGCGAGGGCGTATAGTGGGCATGCGGGAGGCCGGGTGGACGTACCGCCGAATTGCTCAACACGTGGGGCGTGAGGTCTCCACAGTACATCGATGTTGTCGCCAGTGGTCGGCGGAAGGTGCACGTGCCCGTCGACTTGGGACCGGACCGCAGCGACGCACGGATGCACGCCAAGACCGTAGGATCCTACGCAGTGCCGTAGGGGACCGCACCGCCACTTCCCAGCAAATTAGGGACACTGTTGCTCCTGGGGTATCGGCGAGGACCAATCGCAACCGTCTCCATGAAGCTGGGCTACGGTACCGCACACCGTTAGGCCGTCTTCCGCTCACGCCCCAACATCGTGCAGCCCGCCTCCAGTGGTGTCGCGACAGGCGTGAATGGAGGGACGAATGGAGACGTGTCGTCTTCAGCGATGAGAGTCGCTTCTGCCTTGGTGCCAATGATGGTCGTATGCGTGTTTGGCGTCGTGCAGGTGAGCGCCACAATCAGGACTGCATACGACCAAGGCACACAGGGCCAACACCCGGCATCATGGTGTGGCGAGCGATCTCCTACACTGGCCGTACACCTCTGGTGATCGTCGAGGGGACACTGAATAGTGTACGGTACATCCAAACCGTCATCGAACCCATCGTTCTACCATTCCTATACCGGCAAGGGAACTTGCTGTTCCAACAGTACAATGCACATCCTCATGTATCCCGTGCCACCCAACGTGCTCTAGAAGGTGTAAGTCAACTACCCTGGCCAGCAAGATCTCTGGATCTGTCCCCCTTTGGGACTGGATGAAGTGTCGTCTCACGCGGTCTGCACGTCCAGCACGAACGCTGGTCCAACTGAGGCGCCAGGTGGAAATGGCATGGCAAGCCGTTCCACAGGACTACATCCAGCATCTCTACGATCGTCTCCATGGGAGAATAGCAGCCTGCATTTCTGCGAAAGGTGGATATACACTGTACTAGTGTCGACATTGTGCATGCTCTGTTGCCTGTGTCTATGTGCCTGTGGTTCTGTCAGTGTGATCATGTGATGTATCTGACCCCAGGAATGTGTCAATAAAGTTTCCCCTTCCTGGGACAATGAATTCACGGTGTTCTTATTTCAATTTCCAGGAGTGTACAAACGCTTCTTTTCATATCACTTGGCGGTTTCAAGTTTGTGGAATAGGCCATCTTAATTTCACAGCTGGTCACATGTAGTGAAGACATATACTGTGTCTTTAAAGATGTACTTGTTGCTACAGGGGTTATTTTTTTCCGAAACTAGATTTTATTCAGGATTCCAATACACCATATTGTTCCCACTCCTATGGGTACTATCCCCCTTTTCTTCCACGTTATCTCCATTCATTTCAACTTTCTTACGCCACATTACTGGGGAGGCCTACATGCCAGCATGGTACCTCGTCGTGCTGCGTCAATTACCTCTCCATCATCCACGTACTGCTTCCTGTGGAGTGCCCCTTCGTTGGGCCCTGCAAATGGTCCTTCGTTGTTCTTGACGGTCTCTCGACAGCGGCACACACCTTTGAGAATCCCAACTGGTGGACGAGCGTATCATCACTAGCAACAGAGCTATCCGGTTGAGCAGTGGGTGTGTGATTGTGATCCGTCGATCATTCCGAATGAGAGTATCTGCACGTTCCAGCGTAGCAGGAGCCACAGCCGTGTGCAGCTGGCAGGCACGTGGAAGGTCGGGCAGGTTTGAGAGACCTTGTTGAGATTATGAAAGACGCCTCCGCAACGACTCATCGTGCCTTCGTAAATTTCTGGTATCTGTACATATTCTGCAAGAGTCTATGAATGTCTGTTATGCTCTGGTTTTTCACCAAAGGAAACTCAATGACAGCTCTTTGCTTGGAATTCGATTCTGAAGGCTAGGTATAACGCCACTACCTATCGAAACTTCATGAAACTATAGAGGCTTAATCCGGAAAACATTCTTCCAAACGAAATTAGCTGAGGAAAATTATGTGTTGCATTCCTTATTTAACGTTCCTCGTACTACATGTGACAAGTTACTATATGTAACCTATTTTCATGAAGTGAAGATAATTTCCTGAGCAACTGAAAACGGTCATCAGTACCACAAAATTTTATTTTGATGATTGGAGGAGGGGAGAGGGACATGTCCACTGTGAAGCTCTACCCCATCCATCGGCCACCCGCCATGGATGCCTCTGGTAGGGAAGCAAAAGCGAATGTCTCAACTCGCTTTGCCCTTTCTCTCTACGTGACTTGCGCTCAGAACACCCAACCAACTCTTTCTGATACACGGGGAGATGATTTAAATGGTTTAAACAACCTGCATACATTAGGTAATGGAAGAATTTGCCACGCAGAAGTAACATTTCGCGAAGTTCATGGTTTTATTTTTATGACTATTCCGATTTTCGAGGCCCCAGGATAACCCTTCCATGCATCTCACTGAACACAAGTTTTACGCAGCTAAGTTTTACGTGGTGTGGAACCACACTAGAGACTAGTGCAATAAAAATTCTAAGAAAATGAAAGGATTCCAAATATCAGCCAAGCTGTTGGGGGGGGGGGGGGGGGACTGGTGTGCTGCTAGATCCATAGGGTCATAAATCTTCCGGACAAATTAATAGGCGGTGTTTATCAACAACTTCTGTGCGACATATTACCCGTAATATTGCAGAAAGACCACGGATGTGATTTATGTATGACGAGGCACCATTCGCACTCACTGTGCCTCGTACAACTGTCTCGAGCGGGGTGACACAGTGGTTAGCAAACTAAACTCGCAACCGGGTGGACGACGGTTCAGATCCGCGTACGGCCATCCAAATTTAGATTTTCATTGGGTTTCCTAAATCGCTACAGTCAAATACCGGGATGATTCCTTTAAAACGATACGGCCGATTTCCATCACAACCTTTGAAACATTCCGAGGCTGTGCTCCGCCTCTAATGACCACGTTGTCAACGGGTCGTTAAACCCTATTTTTCCTTCGTTCCTTTCCGTTCGAAAGTACCTAACCGAAATGCTTAATGAAACTTTGATTAGTTGATGAAGTGCATCTAACTTTGACTAAAATTTCTTCCCAACAGGGTATTGAAAGGTAATCGTGTATTCCAACACCCATCGTGAATTTTGCACGTGTTACAAGCGTGTCTATCGAATGCGTGTGGCCAAATCCAGAGGCAGAAAGGCGAGTTCGTATTTCTTTCAAAAGGAGGGCTGAACGATGTTTATGAATGAACGTACATGTAGCGTCAACAGACAGACAGTCCTAATTTACAGATTTTTTCCTAGTTTTTATCAGCTATATCACCTATAAGTAATAGTTCACTTGTTTTAAACACCATCTATGCTCATGAGCATCCTTACTGGTATGTAGAATCGTTGATAACTGTTGCGTCATCAAAACTAAAATGAATTTCACATCTCACGAAGTGCACACGCAGCTAGGGTAAGTGCGTGCACATGTCGGTTGATGGCGTCCTAAGTTTTCTAACTAGGATTAACGTCAGATTACCTGCTAACCCTCATATCTGTGGAGTAACTGCCGAACCATTCAGACACAACTCCGGAGAGATTTAGGGATTCATTCGTTGCCAGAGTATACAGCTTACCCGTGAGGTCGCCTATGGGGTGCTATATGTGGACAATAGGGTGACACGATCTGACATGAGATTCCTAAATTGCCATGGGCTTCCGGAGAAATTTTTCCACACGGAAAGTTATTATAAATCTACTCAGTCTCTGTATCTTATAAAATGATTTTATGTGTATATGTATAGTCAAGAGCTAAAGAAAGTGATACACCTGCCTAATCTCGTGTGAGGACCCCACGAACATGCAGACGTGTCGCAACACGACGTTGCATGGACTCGACTAATGTCTGAAGTATTGCTGGAGGGAAGTGACACCATGAATCCTGCAGAGCTGTCCATAAATCCGTAAGAGAATGAGGCGGTGAACATCTCTTCTGAACTGCACGTTATGTCTGGGGAGTTTGTTGTCCAGCGGAAGTGATTAAACTCTCAAAAGATTTCCTATAGCCACTCTGCAGCAATTCTGGATGTGTGGAGTGTCGAATTGTCCTGCTGCAATTGCCCGATTCCTTCGGAATGCACAATGGTTCAAATGGTTCAAATGGCTCTGAGCACTATGGGACTCAACTGCTGTGGTCATTAGTCCCCTAGAACTTAGAACTACTTAAACCTAACTAACCTAAGGACATCACACACATCCATGCCCGAGGCAGGATTCGAACCTGCGACCGTAGCAGTCGCACGGCTCCAGACTGCGCGCCTAGAACCGCAAGACCACCGCGGCCGGCAATGCACAATGGAATTGAATGGATGCAGGTGACCAGACAGGATGCTTACGTACGTGTCACCTGTCAGAGGCTTATCGAGACGTGTCAGGAGTCCCACATCACTCCAACTCCACACGCCCCACACCATTACAGAACCTTCACCTGTTTGTACTGTCCCCTTCTGGCATGCTGGGTCCATGGAATCATGAGGTTGTCTCCATACCCGTACACGTCCATCCGCTCGATACAATTTGAAACAAGACTCGTCCGACCAGGCAATATGCTTCCACTCATCAACCATCCAATGTCGATGTCGGCACGCCCAGGCGAGACGTAAAGCTTTGTGTCATGCAGTCATAAAGTTTCTCGATGGCCCTTCGGTTCCGAAAGCCCATATCGATGATGTTTGGTAGAGTGGTGAGCGCGCTGACACTTGATGTTCCACCATTGAAATCTGCAGCAATCTGCAAAAGCGATGCTCTTCTGTCACGTTGAACGATTCTGTTCAGTCGTCTTTGGTCCCGTTCTTGCAGAACCTTTTTCCGGCCGCAGTGATCTCGGAGATTTGAAGGTTTACCGGATTCCTGACATTCACGGTACACTCGTGAAATGGTCGTACGGGAAAATCCCCACTTCATCGCTACCTCGGAGATGCTTAGCCCCATCGCTCGTGCGCCGACTATAACACCACTTTCAAACTCACTTAAATCTTAATTTCCTGTCATTGTAGCAGTAGTAACCGATGAAATGAAATGATCGTATGGCACTGTTGGCCGGGAGGCCCCATGCGAGTCCTTTTTAGTTGACGCCACTTCGGCGATTTGCGAGTCGATGATGATGAAATGATGATGAAGAACACACAACACCCAGTCATCACGAGGCAGAGAAAACCCCTGACCCCGCCGGGAATCAAACTCGGGACCCCATGCGCGGGAAGCGAGAACGCTACCGTAAGACCACGAGCTGCGATACTTGTTGTCTTACATAGACGTAGCTTACCGCAGCGCCGTATTCTGCCTGCTTACATATTTCTGTATTTGAATAAGCATGTCTATACGTTTCTTTGGCGCTTCAGCGTACTTATGTATGTTCAAAATCTCCTTTTAAACTGCTTGATCAATTTCAACCAAACTTGGTACTCTCATCACTTGCAATCTCGAATAAAGCACAGACGGATTATTACCCATATACCTCTCAAATGGGCATCAGGAAGCCTAAGGTACCGCTCGCAAGTATCCAGACTAAATTAATTCAATATTTCAGTCTGAAAGGACTTGCCGACTTGTAGGAAACTTTACACATAATTTCAAACCTTCACGAAACTTTTACTCGCTGACACCCCCGCCCCCCTTCCCCCTCTCCCCAGACACTCACACCATGCACATCAAATGTTTGATAAAGAGAGTCTTTCGCGATTTCCGACAAACTTAAACATAATTTGAAACCTTTTGAAAACTTTATTCTCGGTTTCACGCTTAAAGTCAAATATATAACACATTAATTCATTTGTTACGCATAAGTTTGAAGCTGTTTTATACAGAGAAGTACGACTCTAAAGACTCAGGGGCTTACTGATTGCTTATTATCTGGAGAGAAGCAATGTTGGATTATGAATCACCTAATCCCATAGGGTTGGGAATGAAAAGGGGGTGACATTGAAGCATAACATAGGAACATCTTCAGCTATATTATCTAAATGTCTTAGGCAAATGGCTTATTATCTGTATAAAAATAGTGTGGTAACACTATTACCAGTTTCATTCTGCTACTGCTAGAAACATCTGCCTGTCCTGCGTCATTTCATATGTGTATTCGTGTACTATACCAATCCTAATTTAGTTTAAGAACATTAATACATGGTTTACGATCTCGTGAATGTTTATCATAACCCACTCACTGTCGGAGTTAAGAACAGGTCTCCGTCGATGTACACTCAATGTGCCCGAACGGTTCCTTTGCAAGGCCACGGCCGATTCCCTTCCCTATCCTTGAGACCACCCGAGTTTGCTCTCCGCCTCTAAGGACCTCTGAGTCGACGGGACGTTAAATCCAATCATCTTTCCTCCCTTTATTAAAATATTTCTTATCCACAACAAAACTTATTTCAAATAAGTGTCTTGCAAAATACATGTTAGAATTAGAAAGATGTAGATGGACGCGGTCGACATACATCTGTGGCTATGTAACCTGTTTTGTTTGAACACTAGTGGAACAACAAATCTTCTAGAGTTAAGCTTCAGACAGAAGACTGAAGCACTGTTCCAATATAAAAGTATCTTCCGTCACGGAACTGGGTTACAGAAAGAAGGAATCAGATTCAGGTGCTGAAGAGCGAGCAGAATATAAAACATACGAAGACACGGCGGCGGTCAGTTAGAAGTCGTGATAAAACTTTTATACTGCCACATCAGTGCGTGCCGGCCTGGACAAGCGTGATGAATAATTCAGGCGAGTGGCGGGGACAAAGATTTATCTGACTGAGACCATCAGCTGGAGCAGATCCCGTCACAGAATTTAAAACACGACTGTAAGCAACACTGTATGCTGCACTTGCGACCGGCAAGGTCTCTCAGAGCGTTTTTTTTTTGTTTTAGTGTTTGGAGTTTACGTGCCGCTATCCGAGTCCCAGCGAGCAGCTCTGGATCACAAGGGACGCAGCCAACTGCAGCACGGACCAGGTATTAAGGAAACGTCCCATGGAGTGTCCGAATGCAATTGAAGTCTTGTACTACTGATTAAATTGTATCTGAATGTGTTCACTCCCAAGCACAGCTTTTATAGATTGACGACATAATTTATGTTACAGTATGATAACAGTGTATAATTCATGGTTTTGTCATCGGATATTTCACCTAACATAACGCTGTGAATACTTTTATGACACTGATGATGATCAGACGACTGAAAATGGTCGTATAAATAATTTCACCATCAGCTCAAGGCGATAGATTAATTTTTTCCTAGATATATTTGAGTCATTTTTTTTCTTTATCTTCATTTTAATACCTTAAAAAAGTTAGGCAGGCAGCAGCCTATCTACGCCGCTCTTCGGCCATGGAGAAACAGACACTAAACATGGACACAGAAAAACAGCCTTATACACTCCTGGAAATGGAAAAAAGAACACATTGAGACCGGTGTGTCAGACCCACCATACTTGCTCCGGACACTGCGAGAGGGCTGTACAAGCAATGATCACACGCACGGCACAGCGGACACACCAGGAACAGCGGTGTTGGCCGTCGAATGGCGCTAGCTGCGCAGCATTTGTGCACCGCCGCCGTCAGTGTCAGCCAGTTTGCCGTGGCATACGGAGCTCCATCGCAGTCTTTAACACTGGTAGCATGCCGCGACAGCGTGTACGTGAACCGTATGTGCAGCTGACGGACTTTGAGCGAGGGCGTATAGTGGGCATGTGGGAGGCCGCCGAATTGCTCAACACGTGGGGCGTGAGGTCTCCACAGTACATCGATGTTGTCGCCAGTGGTCGGCGGAAGGTGCACGTGCCCGTCGACCTGGGACCGGACCGCAGCGACGCACGGATGCACGCCAAGACCATAGGATCCTACGCAGTGCCGTAGGGGACCGCACCGCCACTTCCCAGCAAATTAGGGACACTGTTGCTCCTGTGGTATCGGCGAGGATCATTCGCAACCGTCTCCATGAAGCTGGGCTACGGTCCCGCACATCGTTAGGCCGTCTTCCGCTCACGCCCCAACATCGTGCAGCCCGCCTCCAGTGGTGTTGCGACAGGCGTGAATGGAGGGACGAATGGAGACGTGTCATCTTCAGCGATGAGAGTCGCTTCTGCCTTGGTGCCAATGATGGTCGTATGCGTGTTTGGCGCCGTGCAGGTGAGCGCCACAATCAGGTCTGCATACGACCGAGGCACACAGGGCCAACACCTGGCATCATGGTGTGGGGAGCGATCTCCTACACTGGCCGTACACCTCTGGTGATCGTCGAGGGGACACTGAATAGTGTACGGTACATCCAAACCGTCATCGAACCCATCGTTCTACCATTCCTAGACCGGCAAGGGAACTTGCTATTCCAATAGGACAATGCACGTCCGCATGTATCCCGTACCACCCAACGTGCTCTAGAAGGTGTAAGTCAACTACCCTGGCCAGCAAGATCTCCGGATCTGTCCCCCATTGAGCATGTTTGGGACTGGATGAAGCGTCGTCTCACACGGTCTGCACGCCCAGCACGAATGCTGGTCCAACTGAGGCGCCAGGTGGAAATGGCATGGCAAGCCGTTCCACAGGACTACATCCAGCATCTCTACGATCGTCTCCATGGGAGAATAGCACCCTGCATTGCTGCGAAAGGTGGATATACACTGTACTAGTGCCGACATTGTGCATGCTCTGTTGCCTGTGTCTATGTGCCTGTGGTTCTGTGAGTGTGATCATGTGATGTATCTGACCCCAGGAATGTGTCAATAAAATTTCCCCTTCCTGGGCCAATGAATTCACGGTGTTCTTATTTCAATTTCCAGGAGTGTATGTATAGTAAAAGCAGACACATACGTAAGAAACGAAATAAAGGGTTTCACATAAGGTACTGGCTGTACAAGTAAGTTCAGCAGTATTCACAGACGTAGACAAACATGTGAATAAAGAACTCTGAAGAAGAATACTAACACACTTAGACAAAGAGAATACTGTAGCACATCGGTGATGATCTTCATCACACTGAACACACTGAGGAGATGGGGGGGGGGGGCTGCCACTGGGTGCAGGGGGCAGGCAGGGGGGAAGGAGAGAGGGAAAAGCCAATGGGTGAGAGGAAGGGCGAGGGGAAGGGAGAGGGCAGGGTGGGGTGTGGAAGCCCAGGGAGGGGGGGGGGGCAGAAGTGGGAGAACTGGGAGAGAGGAGGGGGGAGGGAGAAAGTAAGAGGAGGAGGAAGAGAAAAAGTCCTGGAGGAAAAGGGAGCAGGTGGTATGAAAGGAAGGGGAGGATTAGAGCTGATAGGAGGGGTATATGGATGCAATGAGGACATCTTCAGGAAGGGGGAGTTGGCGGAAGCCATTTTGGGCAAGGGTGTGGAGAGTATGAAGATGGAGAGCAGGTGGGATGCAAGAGTGTAGCTGCGGCAGCAGGATGGGGTGGGAGAGGATGGGAGAGACAAGTGGGTGGGGAGGATTGAGCTTGCGTGAGGTGTAGAGGATCCGTATCCATTAGAGTCATATGTTCATGCATGTAAAAATGTATGAATGAGCACAAATCGTATTTTCGATTTCACCAATAGGAGTAATTAGGAGTCGAATCGAGAAGAAAAGTCTGGATGTCAAGAGGAGAGCTATGCGAAATAAAGTCTGACTTTACTCTGCTTTGTGTGTCGCACTGTCTACAATTGGTTCATACGCTCGCGAGAGCAGCGTTGCTGTGGCGCCACCTTGCTGAAACACCACGCCGTTTCACAAAACGCCACAGCAGAGATTTTTAACATATTTGTAAATTTGGAATCAGGTTGCCGCTTAACACAGCATTGTGTGGAAGTATCATGTTCCTGAAGGCTACATCAGTTTACGAAATGTTACATCAAAGGACTAACCTCCACAATTCTAAGGATAATACTGGTCGTATTCACAGAGAGCGTTTCGTTTATATCTACCATTTCCAATGTGTAATGCCACAAGAGAGGCATTTTGCGTCATGGAAAGTTTACTGCTGAAATTCCGAGAGAGAGCATCCCGAGAAGAGTCAAGCTACAAATTATTCAATGTAACGCCTACAGTTGTCCTTGCCATGTTATTTATTAAGTGGCTACTAGTTTCGATGCTTCAGCACACCATCTTCAGGCCTTAACTGACGCTGAGGAGGGGATGTAGCTTCAATGGCACACACGATTGGAGTAAACTGGTTGTAGGTGTTCCATTTTAATACAAAAGTGAACGGCCAAACTACTTCAAAGATCAAATCAGAAGGATGGACACATAAAAACCTGGGCTACGTATTGCTTCGTCCCTCACAGGTAGTAATGATTGCGTAGAGCAAATAAGAGAAATTAGATGTCAAATGGAATTTCATCGACAGTAATTTTTCCCATGTGACGGGGGACATGGGGGGAGTTTGTGGTACCTGAACAACCCTGTGCCAATACAATGAGTTGTAGATGCAGATTCTAATATAATAAATCTGTGCAATATTTTAACCTCCTCTGTAATTTTCTGTTGGTTTCTTGGGTGCAATCAGTTTCTGTCGATCGTGACTGTTTTTGCATTATAGTAATTGTTCTAAGGAATGACGAGATACGTTTGAAGTTCTCTAACGCTATAGATACAGCAATAAGGAATAGCGCAGTAGGCAGCAGAGTTGAAGAGGAATGGACATCTCTAAAAAGGGCCATCACAGAGGTTGGGAAGGAAAACATAGGTACAAAGAAGGTAGCTGCGAAGAAACCATGGGTAACAGGAGAAATACTTAAGTTGATTGATGAAAGGAGGAAGTACAAACATGTTCCGGGAAAATCAGGAATACAGAAATACAAGTCGCTGAGGAATGAAATAAATAGGAAGTGCAGGGAAGCTAAGACGAAATGGCTGCAGGAAAAATGTGAAGACATCGGAAAAGATATGATTGTCGGAAGGACAGACTCAGGATACAGGAAAGTCAAAACAACCTTTGGTGACATTAAAATCAGCGGTGGTAACATTAAGAGTGCAACTGGAATTCCACTGTTAAATGCAGAGGAGAGAGCAGATAGGTGGAAAGAATACAGTGAAAGCCTCTATGAGGGTGAAGATTTGTCTGATGTGATAGAAGAAGAAACACGAGTCTATTTAGAAGAGATTGGGGATCCAGTAGTAGAATCGGAATTGAAAAGAGCTTTGGAGGACTTACTGTCAAATAAGGCAGCAGGGATAGATAACATTCCATCAGAATTTCTAAAATCATTAGGGGAAATGGCAACAAAACGACTATTCAAGTTGGTGTGTAGAATATAAGAGTCTGGCGACATACCATCTGACTTTCGGAAAAGCGTCATCCACACAATTCCGAAGACGGCAAGAGCTGACAAGTGCGAGAATTATCGCACAATTAGCTTAACAGCTCATGCAACGAAGCCGCTTACAAGAATAATATACAGAAGAATGGAAAGGAAAATTGAGAATGTGCTAGGTGACGATTAGTTTGGCTTTAGGAAAAGTAAAGGCACGAGAGAGGCAATTCTGACGTTACGGCTAATAATGGAAGCAAGGCTAAAGAAAAATCAAGACACGTTCATAGGATTAAGAAGGGAGTAAGACAAGGCTGTAGCCTTTGACCCCTACTCTTCAATCTGTACATCGAGGAAGCAATGATGGAAATAAAAGGAAGGTTCAGGAGTGGAATTAAAGTACAAGGTGAAAGGATATCAATGATACGATTCGCTGATGACATTGCTATCCTGAGTGAAAGTGAAGAATAATTAAATGATCTGCTGAATGGAATGAACAGTCTAATGAGTACGCAGAATGGTTTGAGAGTAAATCGGAGAAAGACGAAGGTAATGAGAAGTAGTAGAAATGAGAACAGCGAGAAACTTAACATCAGGATTGATTGTCACGAGATCAATGAAGTTAAGGAATTCTGCTACCTAGGCAGTAAAATAACCAATGACGGACGGAGCAAGGAGGACATCAAAAGCAGACTCGCTATGGCAAAAAAGGCATTTCTGGCCAAGAGAAATCTGCTAATATCAAATACCGGCCTTAATTTGAGGAAGAAATTTCTGAGGATGTACGTATGGAGTACAGCATTGTATGGTAGTGAAACATGTACTCTGGGAAAACCGGAACAGAAGAGAATCGAAGCATTTGAGATGTGGTGCTATAGACGAATATTGAAAATTAGGTGGACTGATAAGGTAAGGAATGAGGGGGTTCTACGCAGAATCGGAGAGGAAAGGAATATGTGGAAAACACTGACAAGGAGAAGGGACAGGATGATAGGACATCTGATAAGACATGAGGGAATGACTTCCATGGTACTAGAGGGAGCTGTAGAGGGCAAAAACTGTAGAGGAAGACAGAGATTGGAATACGTCAAGCAAATAATTGAGGACGTAAGTTAGAAGTGCTACTCTGAGATGAAGAGGTTAACACAGGAAAGGAATTCGTGGCGGGCCGCATCAAACCAGTCAGTAGACTGATGACCAAAAAAGAAAAAGTAATTGTTTAAATATTAAAATGGAGATAATATGAAATGCACTTAAAACATTTAAAGTCACAAATATCGCTATTCATGAACCTAAAACTATGCCTAACGCATGTGGCTTGATTGTGTGGTGAAGTACATTGAGGTGATGAAAGTCATGGGGTACCTCCTAATATCGTGTCGGACATCATTTTGCCCAGCGTTGTGCAGCAACTCGACGTGGCGTGGACTCAACAAGTCTTTTTAAGTCCACTACAGAAGTGTTGAGTCCTGCTGCCTATATATGCACCCATAATGGCGGAAGTAACAGTGCGAGATTTTGTGCAGGAAGTGACCTCTAGATTATGTCCTTTGAATGTTAGATAGGAGTTATCCTGGGCGATCTTGGGGGCCAAATCATTCGCTCGAATTTGTCAGAAAGCTCTTCAAACCATTGTCGAAAAATCGTGTCCCAGTGAAATGGTGCATAGTTGTCCGGGAACGTTAAGTCCATAAATTTCCGCAAAGGATCTTTAAGTAGCCCAGCACAACCGTTTCCAGTCAACGATCAGTTCAGTTGGACAAGAGGACGCAGTCCACTCCATGTTAACACAGCCCGCACCATTACGGAGCCAACGCCCCAACTTCCACAGTGCCTTGTTCACACCTCGGCTCCATGGCTTCGTGGGGTCTGCGACACACTCGAACTCTACCATCAACTCTTACCAACTGAAGTCAGGATTTGTCTGATCAGGACATGGTTTTCCAGTCGTCTAGAATCCAACCAATATGGTCCTGAGTGCAGGAGAGGCGCTGAAGGCTACGTCGTGCTGCAGCCGGCCCCGTTAGCGCCAAATTTCTCCATACTGTCGTAACGCCTACGTTCGTTGTACGTCCTTCACTGATTTCTGATTTATTTGACGATGTGTTGTTTGTCTGATACTACTGACAACTCTAACCAAATTCCCCTGCTTTCGGTTGTTAAGTGAAGGTCATCGGATTCTGCGTTGTCCGTGGTGAGAGGTAACGTCTCAACTTTGTTATTCTCAGAACAGTCCTGACACTGTTGATCTCGGAATACTTCATTCCCTAACGATGTCCGGAATGTCTCATGGGTCTAGCTTCAATTGCGATTTCAGATTCAAAGTCTGTTAATTCCCGTTGTGCGTCTGTAATCACGTCGGAAACCTCTTCACACGAACCATTTGAGTGCAAATGACAGCTCCGCTAGTGCACTGCCAGTTTATACATTGTGGAAACGGTACTAACACAATCTACATATTTGTACAAAGCTATCCCATGACATTTTTACATCTCAGTTTACAAACAGTGTGTCAAAACTGCTTATAAGAAGCAGGTTTACTCTTCGGCTTCTGGTCACTGTGTTTCATTCTGCATAATATCAGTACAAATCACAGTGAAAGGACTTCTCAAAGGCCCTCTTACATTAATGAGCGTATTGCATTGGTGACCGGGAGACCCCTCGCAGGGCGGTTCGGCCGCCGCTACACAAGTTCATTAATGCCACTACTGCGACTTGCGAGTGAATGAGGATGAAATGATGCTGAAGGACGCACAACACCTAGTCATCTCGAGGAAGAGAAAATCCCTGATCTCGTCAGGAATCGAACCCGGGACCCCGTACGCGGGAAGTGAGAATGCTACCGTAAGACCACGATCCGCGGACCCCGCTTACGTTGTTGAGTATATAAATAGTTGTTAATTCATAAAGACACGTAAAGTCAACATATGGAGCGTGTGTGATAGAGATAATACGATTTTGTAAGAACTTCAAGACGACGTATATGTTTTATGAGTTCAAGGGCTCCTCCTTTGGAAGATATTTATTGCTTGAATATTTTCCATTCCTGGTACCTCAGCCTTCGTACCACTTCCACACTATAGGTCAACTGGCTTTTGTTGCGGCAGGAGGGGCGAACCTCCAGCAAATTATCACTGGAATTAATTTACCAAGTTACGAGAAAAGCAACCTTGAAGAATGATACAAGCCCAAGGAAGCAGAGAGTCTTGTATGATCTACACCTCTACCGCATGACTGTCTAGTAACATACAGATCTCATCACCATCTAATTACATATAGGCAGCAATCGACATAAAGTTATACTGCAATACAGATCCTCCACTTTCACGAAATACCATTTTGTCAAACAAGCAGGCATCATCGTCAACATTTCTCATGGGATAGCAGCATCATGATAACACAAAACTTAAGTGTTACGGATAATGTCAGATACCTTATTGAAATTTACTTGTACGCAAAGAACACCGCGTCATACGTCATTGCAGAACGCAACGAACCGACTATATCACATAATTTAAGCCATCTGTTCGTATTGACGAAAGTGGATTGAAGGCACTTAGACGCAAATTTAAACAGTGTTCTGCTGACCTTTGACTATATTTCTTGATTCTGACTTGGACCTCAAGACTGTGATTCTGCTACGTTGTGCTGGTAACATGGGAATGTACGCTCTAGGAATTTTAACGGTAAAGCAGGAATAGATGCAGAACACGCCTCTTGTACCTTCTGTCACTGGATTTGGCTACACATCTCAGGGGCATTTATTGGGCTTAGCTTATCCTCAGAACGTCAAATAAAATGCCGTTATACATAGTATAGCTTGAAATGTATACACACTCGACTGTTTTGACGCTATTCTTTGTATAATAGCTTCTGCAATTGATTTATACTACATTAACATTCCCTTTCTCCAATATTCCATGGCTAAATTTGCTGACCATAATTTATGGCACTGACGTACTTTCCTGTCGAAAGTTAACGTAGATTATTGGGCCGCTGAAGGAGTTCGCCATCAGCATCATCATCTACATCAAGGACTGGACCTTGGGTCCTTTCTGTCGCCTTCAGCTAGTCGCGGATCTCTTCATTGATCTTCCTAAAGATCTTTTGGCTCTTAACTTATATTGGTTTATATCTTTAGTGATTCTGGCATCTGGCATCTGGAATTCGTTGTATATATTCTTTCCATCTTCACTAATATTCTTTTACTATGTCAGTTACGTTTTGCATATTCAGTTTAGTTTGGATTTCATCATTACTCCTTTTAGCTAACAAAATATATCCAGCAACGTATCTAACAAAATTCATTCCACATGCTCCCATTCTCTTTTCATCCCTCTTCTTGAGAGTCCAGTTTTAACATCCATAGAGCTGTGCCGGTATAGCGACAACCTTATAGTAGAGTTTCTCTATGGAGTTTCTTTGGTTCAAATGGCTCTGAGCACTATCGGACTTAACATCTGAGGACGTAAGTCAGCTAGAACTTAGAACTACTTAAACCTAATTAACCTAAGGACATCACACATATCCATGACAGAGGCAGGATTCGAACCAGCGACCGTGGCACTTGTGCCGTTCCTGACTGAAGCGCCTAGAGCCACCATGGCCGTCGGACTTTCTTTCCCAATGTTCTGCGTAAAGTACCACATCAGTAGTTACATAGGTCTGACTTACTTTGTATTTCATTGTTCGCCTTATATATTTGAGGGTTGTAACTTTAATAATGGCAACTATTTATTTACAGATCGTACAATATAGATACGTGTTTCAAAGTTTTTTGACATTCTGCGTAGCCACCAGCATTGTGTAGAACCCGTTGCCAGCGATGTGGGAGTCGTAGGATACTCTTAGCAGAGTCAGTTGTGTTGACAGTTCTATTGTCCGACGAATTTGTAACAGTTCTGAAGCTAATGCCGTGAAGTGTTTCCTTCAGTTTAGAATTGCACTTTACGTGCTTCAGTGCTTCAGCATTGCCCTGCAAAATGATGGCCAGGGCCTGCAGAAAGTGTCATCACTTCTGTCTCTAAAGTGGTCGTAGGCTGTGTTCCTAAAAAAACAGTACAGAGACAGAAGTGATGACAGTTTGTGCAGGACCTGGCCATCATTTTGCAGGACAATGCTGAAGCACGTACAGTGCAAGCTGTTACGGATTTGTTTGACTGATGGGGCTGCTAAGTGCTATACCACCTACCGCACTCCCCTGACTTAAGCCCTCGTGAGTTCGATCTCTAAACTGAAGGAAACACTTCACGGCATTCGCTTAAGAGTTGCTACAAATTCGTCGAGCAGTAGACCGCGCCGCTCGAACTGTCAACTCAACTGGCACTGGTAAGAGTCTCCTACGACTTCCACTTCGTTGGCAACCGATTATACACAATGCTGGCGACTATTATGAAGATTATTAAAACGCCTAAACACGTATCTATTTTGTACAAGCTGTAAATAAATAGTTGCCACTATTAATTTTCCAACCCTCGTAACTACATCCTAAATATTTA
Source organism: Schistocerca gregaria (assembly GCF_023897955.1). Lineage (NCBI taxonomy): Eukaryota > Metazoa > Arthropoda > Insecta > Orthoptera > Acrididae > Schistocerca > Schistocerca gregaria. The sequence goes on along the minus strand of NC_064926.1, from coordinate 339,138,415 downwards.
AATGTACAAACTTCCTCTACGATCTACTAGTCAATGTGAATCTTAACTCGCTTGGCCGTGTCTTAAAAATTCCACTGATTTTGTCTTTGTAATAGAGACGTTCAGGTTATAGTCTCTGACTATTTTACTTAAATTAAAGACAGTTTCTTGTAGTCATTTTCATTCTGACTGATAATTACTAGGTCGTCAGCAAAAAGTAGTGTACGAACATCCATATCGTTAATTTTAAAAGTTTTATTGTCTGTAACGAAGTTATGTTTACATCGTCTATATACATTTGAAAAAGAGTGGATGAGAGAAGAGGAGACACCCTTGTGTGACTGCTATGTTTATTTCAGACGTATTATGTCTGCTGCCCCTATTTTTATCTACATTTTGTTGTTTCTATACAAACCCTGCACATCTCTTATGAAGTGATATGAAATCCCTTTCGTTCTTAAAATGTCCCACAGTTTGTTTCGACTTACTTTATCAAACACCTTTTGTAGTCAATAAAAGCAAGAGAAGTTGGTAAACTGAATTCATGATGTTTTTCCATTTGTTGTGTCATGGTGAAGACACAGTCCGAGCATGATATGCGTTTCCGAAAACCATGTTGGGCACCAGAAAGTACAGTTTCAGAGACTGGCGATAGCCGTTTTGTTAAGATTCTAGCATACAATTTATAACATGAATTCAGAAGCCTAATGACTTCTATAGTTCTGACATTCATGTCTGTTTATTTCTTTGAAATTGGACGTATTTTGGCTACAGTCTACTCTTCAGGTATATAACCCCTTGCCAGCATACATTTATAAATTCGAATTTTCTTATTTTTACAATATTTGGCGCATATATTACCAATTCTATGTAGATTTTGTCACACTATGGAATCTTCCTGTTCCTGCTAGACGTTATTGTATCCTGTAGTTCCTTCACCGTTGTTAAGTCTACCATCCTACAAGGTTTAGACAGAACCACCTGTGTATCCTGCACAGCCGTGTTTTATGGTATTCTAAGTAATTAGATTCAAGTATGTGTTTATTTGCATTTTCTCCTCATCCCCTTTGTTTAAATGTTTCATTATTTTCTATGCTTTGTCTTGTCTTCCTCTTACATCATGTTCAACATCTGAAATATGCTTTCCCCAAATAAGGATTTTAACTTGTCTGATTTTCCTTTTGACTAGAGATGGTTTTGTTTTATAACCTACTCTGAGGTCATGATCGTTTGGAGAATTCAACTAGACTACGTACGAGGGACAGTCAAAAAGTAATGCCTCCTATTTTTTTTCTACGTTTGATTGTCAGGAAATTTAAATGCAATTACATAGGTTGAAAACCACAACATTGAGGATCATTTTGTCATATTTCAATGTAATCTCCGCCCATCTCTACAGTTTTGGTCCATCTTTGAACAAGGGCATGTATCCCAGCACGGTAAAAATCACAGCTCTGCTTCCTAAGCCATTGACGCACGGATGTTTTGACGGCCTCCTCATCTTCAAAATGAATCCCACGATGAGCTTCTTTTAGTGGCCCGAACAGATGGAAGTCTGATGGTGCCAGGTCAGGGCTGTATGGGGGATGAGGCAAAACTTCCCATCCAATTTTGACAATCTCGTCAGAGGTGTGACGACTGGTGTGTGGTCTTGCATTGTCATGCAAAAGAAGAACATCTGCCATTGATTTTGTTGGGCGAACTCGCTGAAGACGTGCTTTAAGTTTTTTGAGGGTTGTGACGTATTGAACAGAATTTATTGTGCATCCCTGCTCCAAAAAATCAACCAGAATCACACCCTCTGTATCCCAGAAATCTGTTGCCATAACTTTCCCTGCCGATCGCACAGTTTTGAATTTTTTCTTCCTCGGCGAGCTTGTGTGACGCCACTCCATTAACTGCCTCTTTGATTCGGGTTCAAAAAAATGCACCCATGTTTCGTCCCCAGTCACAATTTTTTTCAGAAACTCACCTCCCTCCAAACGGAAGCGCTGCAAGTGTTGGGAGGCTATTGTTTTCCTTGCCTCTTTATTCTGATCGGTTAACATTCTTGGAACCCACCGTGCACAAACTTTTGAGTACCCCAATTGTTTAATAATCGTGATCACACTGCCTTTACTAAGAGAAATAATGCGACACACTTCATCTGCAGTCACCCGACGGTCACCACGAATGATGTCATCAACTTGCTGAATGTTGTGTGGAGTCACTGCACTCACCGGCCTGCCGCTCCGCTTTTCGTCAGTCAACGGTGTTTGCCCTTCAGCTTCCTTACAACGACGAACCCATCGTCTAACAGTGCTGACATCCACTGTCACAACACCATACACCTTCTTCAGTCTTTCATGAATGCGTATGGGCGTTTCACCTTCTGCATTCAAGAATTCAATCACACAACGCTGTCTCAAACGAACATCGATGTCGGCCATCTTACAAACTTCTGCTGTGCTGCCACCTGTTGACACAGAAAGTTACTACTGCAGTGGATTGCAGAAGAAGGTTTGAGGAATGGCGCCAAATTCAAATTTTTCACTTAACTTAATTTTTTAAGTAGAAAAAAAATGGGAGGCATTACTTTTTGACCGACCCTCGTATTTCAAAAAAATGTTCTTCTTTCTCCCGAGCTCTTCTGGTGCTGCCTTCATTAATATGTCTTTATGTATTATTCGATTCCTAGTTGATGTTAATCGCTTTTATAGTTAAATTATGTATTATTCAAGTCTTTTCTGATATAGTAACCAAATATTCTCTTCTTGAAGTACATGTACTTAAAATATTACGTCAAAATTATTTTGTTTCAGTTTCGAAGATACCTTACACATTTTTCGGAGGCTAGCAAGAAATAACCTGAAGAGACATCAAGACTCCTGAAAACCCTTGCGTCTTGCACTAACAGTCAAATCTCCTTATCTGCAATTAAGTAGGTTATAACTGTGGCAGAGCCTCTAGTTAACCAGGTATATTCGTGAAACTGTTGATGCCTGAAGAATGAATTTGATTTTCTTAGCTCACTGGTTAGTGAGAACGTCATCAATCTACATCCATTAACATTTATTATATTTTCCACTTAAAACCCATAAAGTTTACCATGCTGTTTTACCGCCCTTGTATGTAAATCTCCTGCTAGTGTCTGATGACCATTTTTGTTAATCTCTTGGCAAGATATCATAGAAACTTCAGAGTGGACATCCTATCCCTCATCTGGGGCACATACTACAGTTACCAATATATAACCTCTTGGCATCCTTATTGTGACCACAACTATCCGTTCATTGATTAAGGTGTAAGAGTACATATTGTTTGTTTAAGCCTTCTGCCACAGAACAGCAACTTCACCAAAGGCTCTTTCGTTTACTCCGGTGTAGATCGTGTCATACCTATTTATAGTTCTGAAACCTCTTGATTTCCGTTATGGTGGCCTGTTAATATTTTATCTTTTAGACTGCAAACTTTCCAAGTACCCATTTTAAATGCACTGCCCATTCCTAGTCGTTCCTCTTGTATTCCACCGTTGTCTTAAATTTATCGATCCGCCTTGTTTTATTCCAGAGATTCTATGAAATATTGTGATTCCCCCATTAGAGGATGCCGTCCTCGAGCCAAGGTATCTAAGTGTTGGGACTGCCACCTTAGGAATTCCAGCACACCTGTTTTTTATGCTGTCTCCCTTTTGCTTTCACTGCGGTTTTGGCTCCGTCTCTCCAGATATTGTAGCATGTCCGTCCCTGTTTTTCATGGAGATCGTCTCCTCTAAGAGAGTTGGCTTCCCGAGATCTAGGAGCCCTCCCTACCGCACTCTGTTGTGGACTGCTCTTCGTCTGACTCCTTCCAAGAGACCTGCCGGGCTTGACTGGCCCTGCCAGGAACCATAGCTCCCTCCAACAGTGCTCTATGGGTGCAAAAACACCACCGCCAATAGTAAGGCGGCAGTCCATAAGGAGGATGAAGGATTTCCCTGTTCTAAAAATCCACATGCGAACACCATAGGTAACAATGCTTGTAATCATTTCCTCCACATAGTAAATACATCTCCAATTAAGGGGGTCCCACAATTGTCTGCCTGACAACGGAGATCTATAAATACACAATCTAGATCGTCACAGAATCGTGTGAGCCTTTGGCTTAAGCCTTCCACTCGGCTCTAAGCCAAGCCAGTGGACAGCAACTGGTTCTTGGAACTATGCTGTAAGACTCTTCTTCCTAAGTGCACGTAACCAAATAGCTGTCTTCGCCCATGTAGTCAGCCACCTTGAGGGACGAGGATGGACTCTGAACCCAGGTGGTAGGTGTCACTCGTGCAGACATGAGCCACGACTTCCAGCCGATGTCGATCAGTGCAATCAATCGCTACCGAAGCCTCCTCCACATGTCGAATATGATCTCCTACCAGTCCAGCAGAGTAGACAATGGACTTTCTCTCGACCAGCCCACTCTATCATCTAAGTGGTTTCATCACCAACTTAACGGTAGAAGTCTCAATGACAAACAGTTCCATCCTCTGTACTTGTCTGGATATTTCAGGAAGAACGGTCAGTCTTAACTGATGAACAGTCCCATTCTGCCTCAGATGTGTTTTCAGCAGTGGAAAGTACCTGAAACCGGTTTTTAAAGCGTAAGAGGACAGCCGTGCGACCAGTAACCACTTTTGCCTTCTGCCAAAGGTTTCGTAACCACGTCACTGAATGCCACTGACCATCAGACGATTGAGAAGAGGCTAAAACGAGCGAATAGAGTGACCTTAAGTGTTATAATAGGCACCAGAGTTACCGAAACATTCGTCTTGGATGCCCCATTAGCTCTGAGCCCTGGGCAGCAGCCTGAAGATGGCCGAGCATAGCCAACGTAGCGTCCATTACTCTACAGACAGTGCCCGTTTCTCCCTGTGTCCGCACAGAACAAGGACAGTCTTGTCCATTTATATATAACTACACTACTGGGCATTAAACGGCCTAGTATCACTAACAGTCGAGATGACAGAAATGTTATCCGCATGGCAGTAACGGATCGTGCAGCCACGTCTCGATCCCTGAGTCAACAGATGGGGACGTTTGCAAGACAACAACCATCTGCACGAACGGTTCGACGACGTATGTGTCAGCATGGACTATCAGCTCAGAGACCATGGCTGCGGTTACCGTTGACGCTGCATCACAGACAGGAGCGCCTGCGATGGTGTACTCAACGACGAACCTGGGTGCACGAATGGCGAAACGTCATTTTTTCAGATGAATCCAGGTTCTGTTTGCAGCATCATTATGGTCGCATCCGTGCTTGACGACATCGCGGTGAACGCACATTGGAAGTGTGTACTCGTCAACGCCGTACTGGCGTATCACCCGTGATGGTTTGAGGTGCCATTGGTTACACGTGTCGGTCATCTCTTGTTCGCATTGACGGCACTTTGAACACTGGACGTTAGGTTTCAGATATGTTACGACCCATGCCTCCACCGTTCATTCGATCCCTGCGAAACCCTACATTTCAGCAGGATAATGCACGATTGCATGTTGCAGATCCTGCACGGGCCTTTTTGGATACAGAAAATGTTCGCCTGCTGCCCTGGCCAACACATTCTTCAGATCTCTCACCAATTGAAAACGTCTGGCCAATGGTGGCCGAGCAACTGCCTCGTCACAATACGCCAGTCACTGCTCTTGATGAACTGTGGTATCGTGTTGACGCTGCATGGGCAGCTGTACCTGTACACGCCATCCAAGCTCTGTTTGACTCGATTCCCAGGCGAATCAAGTCCGTTATTCCGGCCAGAGGTGGTTGCTCTGGGTACTGATTTCTCAGGTTCTATGCACCCAAATTGCGTGAAAATGTAATCAAATGTCAGTTCTAGCATGATATATTGACCATGAATACCCGTTTATCATGTGCATTTCTTCTTGGTGCAGCAATTTTAATGGCCAGTAGTGTATATACTCCTGCTCCACCTAACTTGTGTGCTGGGTTTTTGCATTGCTACCTCACATTGCTGAAGACAAAATTAGATGATTAATGAGGCCAAGGTACTGCTCCCGCTCAACCTATCTATCGTGGATCATACGACGTCTCATACCAAGAGCAACATTTGTAGTTCTGTGCCGCTGCTATCATCGCCACATGCCCGACACCTTTGAATGTCGTGCACAACCTTCCCGCGCCAGTACAACAGTGTAGAGTTGTTGTCGGATTGCATTTCCTTAGGATTCTTCCAATGAATCTCAGTCTGGCATCTGCTTTACCGACGATCAACTTTATATGATCATTCCATTTTAAATCACTCCTAATGCGTACTACCAGATAATTTATGGAATTAACTGCTTCCAGTTGCTGACCTGCTATTTTGTAGCTAAATGATAAGGGACCTATCTTTCTATGTATTCGCATCACACTACACTTGTCTACATTGAGATTCAATTGCCATTCCGTGCACCATGCGTCAATTCGCTGCAGATCCTCCTGCATTTCAGTACAATTTTCCATTGTTGCAACCTCTCGATACACCACAGCATCATCTGCAAAAAGCCTCAGTGAACTTCCGATGTCATCCACCATGTCATTTATGTATATTGTGAATAGCAACGGTCCTATGACACTCCCCTGCGGCACACCTGAAATCACTCTTACTTCGGAAGACTTCTCTCCATTGAGAATTACATGCTGCGTTCTGTTATCTAGGAACTCCTCAATCCAATCACACAATTGATCTGATAGTCCGTATGCTCTTACTTTGTTCATTAAACGACTGTGGGGAACTGTGTCAAACGCCTTGCGGAAGTCAAGAAACACGGCATGTACTGTGAACCCGTGTCTAAGGCCCTCTGAGTCTCGTGGACGAATAGCGCGAGCTGGGTTTCACACGACCGTCTTTTTCGAAACCCATGCTGATTCCTACAGAGTAGATCATCAGTCCCTAAGCTTACGTACTACTTAACCTAAAGTATCCTAAGGACAAACACACACACCCATGCCCGATGGAGGACTCCAACCACCGCTGGGACCAGCCGCACAGTCCATAAGACATTTATTTATCATATGGCAATACATGACAAAGATTAGAATATACTCCATGTCAACATTTAAACACAGCTCTCCAGCGTAAAATAATAAAAATGGCAACAGTCATATCCGGATATACATTATGTAGATATACTTTATAACATCACTCGTCGCTGTCGGAAGATTCAAAAGAATACTTGCAGGCCCGTGCGGGACATATTCATGAAACATGTCTCTCTGTCGTTCCGCGCCACTGTCAAACGATGATGATGAAGATATGCCCCGCTCTGGAGAGTGTCGGCACACCTCCCATGGCTCGTTCGGTTGCGGTTCAGGATAGTCCAAAGTGTGTAAAGTGGGTCACGTCTAGGAGGTTTCTTCTGGATTCAAGGCAGTTTCAGGCATTGTGGAGGACAGTTTGGTTGCCAGCAGCGTTTCCATTCAAGGACGGGCCTGAATTTTCCTGAGACTCCTGGCTGCGATAGGAGTGGGATGTCTCGATCCTAGTCTTTTTCGCTCCGCAGGAAATACGTCGTCCAGTATTGGAAGGTCGGTGTTATTAGCAGTCTATTCTGACTAACATCAGGAAGCGGAATGTGGCTCAAGATAGGTAACCAGTATGTAGGAGTTGATCGTATTGACCCACTAATAATACGTGTGGCATCTTAAAGTTATGCGTCTATTTTTTTTATGTATGCACTATTAAACCAGACAGGCGCAGAGTACTCTGTTGCAGAGAATACAAATCCGAATGTTGGTTCCTGAAGAGTATCTGCTGACGCTCCACAACGAGAGCCACATAGTTTATGGAGAATTTCGTTTCTGGTTTTAAACTTAGCTGATGTATACGTCAAGGGTTGCTTAAAAGAAATGGTCCTATCTAACGTAATCCAAGTTTTCTTCATTCATATTATGATGAAATTCATCTCCCTCCAAACAGACATGAAGGGTTCTATGTGCCAGTCTACTAGACAGATGAAAACATGAAACTTCTGTTTCATTTGAAGATGGTAGAAATCTCCATTTACGGCAGCATTGATTTAAGATGTCTAGATCAGAAGTTAGGATGTCTTCAGTTATTTCAAGGATTTTGTGTTGGGTTGCTATTGCCCAATCGTCGGCGTAGCCGAACTTTTTGGACTGTATTTGAAACCTCCCCTTAGAAAAATTTATGAATTACTGTCCTAGGATACCCCTTACCTTATTTGAAGTTGGACGTGCTCAGATAAGAGAGCTTATGGGTCCAGACTTGTCAAAGTGAGCTGTTGCATACCAGTTGAAACGACTGTGCTGGTAAACATCTACGTTATTTGAATTTCAAACAGCTGAGCAGAACAGAACGTACTCAGACATTTCGCTCTTTACTTTACCGGATAAACACTAAACTGACACAATATTTTTACCGCAACGCAGTGTGACTTTCAATAATCCTTACAAAAGAATGGCCCTGACTAGCAATAACCTGTGCCTTTCATGAAACACTTACCTCACAAAAATCTTCGTTACTCAAACTACAGCAATACAGTGAGCGCCAATACTGCCAGCTAAATAAAAGATTCTAACTACTGAAGGCACTAACTACTGATAGGCATACTTAGCAAATGAAAGATTTTGATGGAGAACAACAATTTATTTACCTCAATAGTGTTCAGAAGTCATTATATATATATATATATATATATATATATATATATATATATATATATAATTAGTTCATGACATCCAGTCTTACAAATTTACTGTCTCTGATGACACATGTCCAGATCATACGCTCTCAAAACTCCGCCATCTCTCTCCCCACATCCACCACTGCTGGCGGCTCACCTCCAACTGCGCAACGCTACGCGCTGTTCACATCCAACTGCCCAACACTACAATAGCGAATATTTCAACACTGCCAACCAGTCTCAGACTGCACACAGCACAGCCATTGATTTTCAAACAGAGCGCTACGTGGCGCTACCAACATAAAAACCTAAACAGCCTACTTACGTATTGGAGGAGTGACAAATACATATAAATTAAACAAGAGAGGAGCAACGATGGATCCATGTTTTTATCACGCTTAATGAGTGATTACAGCCTCAAATTCGGCGTCGGCCCCTGGACGTCTTGGACTCTCCTGATATCGACCGCAGAGGTCCTCCGTCGTCTTTTGGTAAACAAGACGGTGGGGGATCGGCAGCCCCCCTCCTACCCCCAGAGGGAAGGAGCCACCAAGGTGGCAGCCGGGCCTAACGAGGGCGACTCGTTATAAATTTCCGCCGCTGCTACTCCTCGAGACGCCAGGCCCCTGCCAACCGGCGGTCGGGCCAGCGGCCATTTCTTTGGCCAGAAATGAGGGCTGCGACGGCGGTCCGTCGCTGAACGGTAGCCAGAAATCGGCTTCGCTAGCGTCAAGCCACGAGCACAGCTTAATGTAGCTTTCGTCTTTGTTCAGTTTGCGAGTTTCGTGTAGGTAATATCTCAATGTGCGTAACGAATTACGTGGACGAGTCAATCAGGCGTGGATCCAAAGATCTCATGACCTTCCACAAACCAACATGTAATTTTTTCACATATTATCGCCGAAATTTTTCAGCTAACTTTCGAAGAATACAGAATGTTTCACTATTCCTATTCCAGGCTCTGTAGGTTGCAGAGGCGACTTAGTAGATGAAGTTTTGATACGGAACCAATGTTCTGACTACAAAATCAGGATCGGACCACTGTAATATCTCGCGCTTCAGGATCCGCAACAAAGAGGGCGCCATCCTCAGTTCCTCTTGTAATTACATCACATTTTCATTTTCGACCGACTACAACCACTTCTGCGAGAAACTGATAGGGGGCTTCCCATGGCTACCCCATCAATCTGTTCATAAAATTCACCACTGTACTGAAAATAGGTCGAGAATAGACAGTGTTGGAACAAGGCCACTATAGCAGTAGGGAACATATCGGCTATATGAGAGAGAGCTTCATGAACAGATTGATGGGGTAGCTATGGGAAGCCCCCTAAGCCCCGCAATTGCAAATTTATCCATGGAGTATTTTGAACATCAAACATTGCAGTCGGCCACAAAAAGCCCCTCGAAGTGGTATCGTTATGTTGATGATACCTTTGCAATATGGAATCATGAGGAAGAGGACTTGAATGATTTCCTGGTACACTTAAATAGCATCAACCCAAAGATCAAATTTACAGTGGCAAAAGAGAATAATGGACAACTTAACTTTTTGGATGTATCAGTTATCAAACGGGCGGATGAGACCTTAGGCCACGAGGCTACAGGAAAGGTACACATACTGATCGCTACCTCCGTAAGAACTCAAACCGCCACCCTAGGCAAAAGAGGGGATCATAAAAATAGTAGTGGATAGGGCCAATAATATTTGTGAACCAGAAGAAGAACTAAATCATTTACGAATGGCTTTTGCGAAAAATGGTTATACGAAAAACGAGATTAACCGAGCACTTCACCCAAGTAGAAAAATGCCTAAAAATAAGAGACAGCAACAACCATCAGCTGGAAAAGTATTTCTTCCCTTCATCCATAACATCACGGATCGCATTGGGAAAGTACTAGCCAAGTTTGAGGTGGAGACTATTTCCAGACCTACTAAGAAAATTAGTGAGTGCCTAAGGTCAACAAAAGATGCTCGTCACCCCCTAGCCACCCCAGGGGTATATAAAATTCCGTGTAGTTGTGGCAGGGTTTACATAGGAACTACAAAAAGAAGCATCAATACACGTTTGACGGAGCACAAAAGAAACTGTCGCTTGGGACATAGCGACAAATCGGCAGTAGCGGAACATGTTTTTAAGGATGGAGATCACGAAATAAAATTTGGTGCGACAAGCGTGCTAGCGAGGACGTCGCATTATTATACACGTATGTATAGAGAGGCAATTGAAATCCACAAACATCAATAAAATTTTAATCGTAAAGAAGATGGATTGAAATTGGACAAAATATGGCAGTCGACGTTGCATCAATCACGTGACAATCGATTGCCTGCAATCGAGGGAACATACGATAGCCAGGGATAGCTACACATCGACGCCACGTGACGTGCGGTGGCGCCCTCTACGATCTCAGTATAAGCGGCGGCCCCAGCTTCTAGCAGCCAGTCGTCGACTCACCTCGGAAGATGTTCTCCGTAGTTGAGAACGAAACGTCAGGGAGGAAGTTCTACAGATCGACCACAGCTATTTAGCCCGGGAATGTTTACTGATGAAGACGGCGACCGTGAAAGCCTACATGGGATGATGCGATAAACTATGTTACCATTATCAGAACTTCGCACTACAAAGATCTTGTGCCAGATGCGCACAAGATCTTTCCATTAAATCTGCAGATCTCATATGTTTTGCATCTGTAGATTTAATGGAAGGATTTTCATAATTTTTATAATAACCTGTACTAAGATCTGATGATAGTATCATAGTTTACCGAAAGCGGGTATCGTGATACAATGTTTTATTGCGATCTTGGCTAAGAAGTTTTTCTTCTCCTAAGAAATTAATTTCCGCCTTTGATGGCTTACCATGAAATGGGAGTTTTGAAAGTGATCCGACCTTCAAACGGCACGTTACCAGATGTGGGTTCCTCATATAAATTTTGTCAATTATGTGCCCTCTGCAACCCCTAGAAACCTGATACGGTAATTGTGAAACACCCTGTATATTATCAAGATAACTGAGAGTTTAAAAAATGTAAAGAATTTCTAAAAAATTACAAGCTTCGCTTAACACAAGGTAACTGCAGTTGCTTTGTTGAGGTTCAGCACTTAAACGGGTTAACGGCCTGAGAGGCTGCCAGAAACATTCCAGCAAGGAACAGGCGCCAATTCAGAGGCTGATGCTTCTGCTCAAGCAAGATTGCTGAAATGTGTAACAGAGTCACTTTAAACAAATATTTACATTAATCACTGAAAGAAAAACATTAAAATTACCTCTAGGAGACGACCATTGTTGATGGTGGGGACGTTTTTGTTAGTGGCCAAACTGACTTCTAGAAGGATGCTGTAAAACTTAGAAACACCACCATCAGTTTTGAGGAGCAGAGATCTGTTACTTACGGGTGAAACGGAATCATGGCTCGGAGACTGTAGCTAGATCATTTAAGGTTCCGAGTTTTCATTCAAGTTTGCAAAGCGTTTCGTAATGATCGGGAATTAATCGTAAGGTCACTGTAGCAAGGTACAAATGAATAAATTGCAGAATACCAACTCTATTCGCCCATTGCGTCTCCAGGCCACGATTCGTTAAGCTCGTATTGATTGCTGGTTGTAAAGATAAAGCATTAGAATATTTCATTCATCTCACATCTATTAGAACTGTTAGAATGAGAACTTCATGAGACTTAATTAACTTCTATTAATTTCATTGCAAACGGTACTAAAGCTAATACATGACATTTAAATCACATTTGTCTACACAAAAGAAAGATTAATTAGGCTAACTGTCGCTATATCTTTGAAATATTATTTCTGAAATAATAATTACATTTCTCAAAATTAATTGACATAAATTATTATTTGTATTTGAAGTTATTTACAGTAAATAAATAGACGCGTGCACTTTTTTTACTTTCCATGGTTTTTGTGACATTCAATTTGCATAAAGTTACGTGGGTCAGTACATGTAATATTTCAAGCTCTCTACCACAAACCTGATAGACCATGAAACGACAACTGGTGTTTACATATTCGCGTAGTACTCGATTCCGGTGTTACATTAAGCCACCTCATCCCACAAGCGTCACTGGATGCGGAAATGGAGGGGCATGTGGTCAGCACAGCGCTCTCCTGGCTGTGTGTCGGTTTCCGACACTGGAGCCGCTACTTCTCAGTCAATTAGATCCTCAATTCGCCTCACGAGGGCTGAGTGCACTCCACTTGCCAACATTGATCGGCAGACCGGATGGTCACCCATCCAAGTGCTAGCCCAGCCTGACAGCGCTTAACTGTAGTGATCTGACGGAGACCGGTGTTACCACTGCGACAAGGCCGTTGACTTCGTAGGAAATTTAATGAATTAAATTTTGTTCTTCCATACGTGTTCGCTAGAGAGCATGATTTACAAGTTATTCAAGAAAACGCATTTGAATGACTTTTAAGGTTTTCTTGAATAGTTCGAAAACAACGGCCTCTAGCGAAAACGCTTCCCAGTACAAAATTTGACTGCATTAAATTTCCTCCAAAAAGAGAAAATCCTGCCCTTTTTTTCTGTAACACTAATAGCTTAGATACAGCGAGCGGCAGAATATATAAACCATTTGTGTGAAACTTTCCTGCAGGTTAAAACTACGTGCCGGACCGAGACACGGACTCGGGACTTTTGCGTTTCGCAGACAAGTACTTTCCTCACAGCTTCAATTCTGCCAGTACCTGGTATTCTAACTTCCAAACTTCACAGAACCTCTTCTGGGAACCTTGCAGAAATAGCACCCTTGGAAGAAAGTATATTCCGCTGCCTGTGGTATTTAAAGGCCTTGTGGGCTGCATAAAACCCAGCGGCAGGGGCAGCTGAATCACCCTGTGTGTTATTAGGCCATCACTTGTATACTGGATAATTGTTATTATACCTCTTACAGAGGTTAAAAGAAATCGATGTTTGCTGTGCTGGACATTGTTTCCTGTTTGTGCTGTGGAAAGCAGCAGCGTATCCGCTCATGATGGTAGTATGAACAGTATGAAACCACTTATGAGTAAGACGTAGCACGTCCTCTGGCATGGATGCATGCAGTGACTCACTGGGGAAGCGTGTCATGAAGCCGTTCTATCATCTCCCCGGAAAGAAATTTCTGATCATGTCCTTTCGGAACACAGTTTTCCGGGAGTGAATCATGGACTGTGGAGAAACCTAAACATAAAATCGAAGCACTGAAAATGTGGTGAGGCAGAATAATGATGAAAATTCGATGTACTGATAAGGTAAGGAATTAGGAGTTTCTCCGACGAAACGGTGAAAAGAGAAACATATGGAAAACACTGCCAAAAACAAGGGACAGTATGATAGGACAAAATACATCGTGGAATAATCTCCTTGGTACTGGGAAAAACTTGAAAGGGTAGAAATTCTTGGGGAATGCAGAAATTGGAATACATCGGACACATAATTGAGGCCGTAGGGTATAGGAGAGGAATTAGTGGCAGACCGCATCAAACCTTTTAGAAGATTTAAGGAAAAAAAGGAAGTGAGCGACAGAGATGGAGGAGGGAGGGAGAGAAAGAGAGACACAAAATCGTCTCCCAAGACGATCTGGCCTCAGAAAATCGAAGCATTTCAAATGTGCTGCTGAGTATTTATATTGTAGGTACTGACTCTGGGATGGATTTGTCGACCGAGCTCGTCCCACAATCTTTTGTTGGGGAGAGGTATGGGGATCTTGCTGGCCACATGACGTAGACAACTGTGGTCTGAAGTCAAACCCGATGGCACCACACACCATGATAACAGGAGTAAAACCACTCGGCCTGAGCAAAATATGGGACGAACGGGTCCTCTCACCAGGTCGCCACCATATTTCGCGCTTCATTCATGGACACAATGTAACGCCATTCATCAACAGCAACGGTCACAGCACCACTTAAAATGCAGTCTTTTGTGTTGTGGTGTTAACGCCAGCCTAAGCATGAGGCGATAAATACGTAGGCCGGCTGTTGCTAGTCTTTGATCAATTGTTCATGACGCCATAAAATGTTTCACAGAGTCCGTTACTTCTTCTCGGATGACAGAACACAGATGTGATGCGTTTACGATGTGCTTGGTGCACCATAGGGCAAACAGTCCTCTCGGTGACCAGACGTAGCTCTGATGTTCTGAAGTAGTCCGACATCGGCCTACTGTCACATTCAAAGGCCCAAAAGTGCTGGATATTGCAAGACTGGAACGTCAGATCAGGTGCTGATGACGATGTATCAGCGAGTACGCAGAACATCCGTGACCTTTACAGTGATTAAATACGGCGCTGATCATGCCCCTATATACGCTACCAGAACAGGGAACAGCATTGACCCTTAACCCACAAGGTGTGGTCTCTCAGACTGCGCAAAAATTTTCGAACTGCCTCTCCATGGGCAGTTTTGGTGGAATGCTTCTGCACTAGACAGCGCCTCGTGAATTGCGTATCTATTTTCTTTAGTACGGTACCGTATAGCTGAAAATGTGTTCGCACGAATGTGTCAGGTTTAGCTTTCTCGAGTTTGATCAAATTGTTAGTCGGTCTATGGAGAAACGTGTCAGTGATATGGATCAAGAAATAAACGAAAAAGACGACGATTTGACAATAGCCAGTGATCACAGTTCCACTATCGAACAAGAGTATCATTCAGAGTAAGAACTTCAGGAAAGTTGTTCTCCAATGAAATACTTAAAGTGTGTGTTGATACCTAACGTTTTCTGAGTGGTGATAAGAAAAATTTAGTTCCTTGTAACGAATGTCAATTTGACCGACTTTCTTTTTGTACCTATTGGGTGAAATTTTTATGTGCAAATTTAAACCCAGGAATTTAGTTTTATTTGGCAATTTATTTGCTACAAAGACCGTATAATTTTTTAATACTCTAACTAATACTCTAACAGACCATTTATATGTAGTACTTAAGAGAACGAAAATATATTTAACTGTTTTTGTATGATAAATAGAAAAATGATGCACGCTTTGTTTAGTGCAATAAAATAAATTATAAGCATTTAAACGACACTCAGTAATTGTAAAAATAAACGTTACAAAGCATAAATTAAGAATTTCACATGATTTTTAAATTAATTCAAGGTTTAAACATATTGGTCCTAGAGATCCCACCTCATGTTATACGTTACAGAAAAGCCACGTCGCGAGTTACGAGCTTAACACAAACAACGCTAGTGCATTCTTGCGGCCTTTCTACGTGCAATAAATTACTGTAGTTCTTATCATATACATGCACAAAGTCACATTGACACTTCATGGTTTCAACTCCAAGCAGTTTGGCACAATTATAGAGATGCAATACATGCGAAACTATATCTTCTTTCTGTGCCAAAGCGCCTGCTATTTTTAGTATTAAAATCTTTTTAGCATCCATCCATCCCCTAAGGATGATGATGATGATGCAGCACACTTGGTTGAGACTCTGCAACATCTGCTGTAGCTGTAAAGTCCCATTAAGGAGTGGCAGTCCCTGCTGCAGATTGAGCACGTGAAACGTGAGGGACTTCGAACAGAAGCCACTCTTTCTTTCCGTCTTGTCCTCTTCTTGGTTTGTTCTTGTGTGCGTTGACTCCATTTCACACGATCAGTCACCTGTTGACACGGTCATCATCAGTACTTGCCCAGTGATTTGGATTAATATTGGTCTTGGTCAGGTCTCTCTTGAAGACATCCTTGAAACGAAGGTGCGGTGTTCCACTGGTCTCATATCGTCCTGAAGTCCTCCGCGCAGTAGTTTCCTCGGTATTCGCCCAGGATCCGTGCGCCTGACATGTTCAAGCCATTTTAGACATTGGTGGCTCAGGAGTACACTAATGTTGGTTGTGCTGGCGAGCTGAAAGATGATTTTGAGATTCTGTTAGTAATCTCAGTGTCCACAGACAAGATGCAAAACGTTATAGATCAAAGGAGATAAAGTCATCAACTACCCGGGCAGAATACCCGTCTATGCTGATGGATGGAAGATGGTGGTGCCATGCGCCATGATCTTATTTTTTTGGAGACTGATGGCAAGGCCAAATTTTCACATGTGTGTGATAATTTGTTAATTTGATACTGCACCTCGCCTTCTGTGTTTGCTTCAAGAGTATTAAATTAGTTCAATAAAAAACTGAAAATATTTTACTAAAATAAGTTACGTCCTAGAACAGATTTTAAACGCAGCTATATGGAGTGGTTTCACTGCAGCGTTTTAATGAAGCAGAGCACGCCGTTTTTGCTAGGGAGATGCAGCAAAAACGAGCGCAGCGCTTGTGTCAGGTGCGACGCGCCCCACCGCAGACGGGAAGGCGTCGCTCGGCGCTTGGTTGTCTGCCCGTGTGGACACGGCCAGTAATTACTTCCGGCACTGCCGCGCGCCGCCTTCATCCCGTGCCACTGTGCTAATGGCCGGCGTCCGGTAGAGCACCGGCCGGAAGCGAGCAGGCTAAGGTTGCACTCGGGACGACAGGCGAGCAGGCCCCAGTAATAAACTTTCATGTTACGAGTTTCTGACTAGCGTGCTGGTTAATTAAAAATAACGCTGTCCTGCAACTCCAACCCTAGATTCAACTCTGCCCCTCTTTATATCCACAGACATGTGTAGTTTTGAAAAGTGAATTTAGTACATCAAACACACAGCGAGAGAATGCATGTCCCATCCGGCAAACATCAGCCCTATTATAAATGTTGTCATGCTGAACACGTCTTGAATGAATACTGCAGTTACTGCTGTTCGAATAACTGGCAAAAGGATTGGCGGTGAATTCGTCAATACACGCCAGTGTTTCTACATGTAACTGTCCTCCGTCATTTTCAAGAAATTAACTAGACCAAAGGAATTCCTTTTCGCCTCATTGATTATTTCATTCCCCCAAACGAGGCTGTTCTTACTCTTCAGCCGAGTGATGTGAAGTTGCCTCAGAGTTACATTATCATTATGATAGGTTTAAAACAAAGTGAAAAATATTCCTTCAGATAATTTATCATGAAGCTAATGGCTATGGTGTGGCAAGTTCATCGATGTCAGCTCGTAGTAGATCTGTGTCACTAAAAAAAAATATTACCACCTTGACCTCATATTTTTAAGGAGAAACGTGGAGGATGTCATTCACTTAGGTTATACTGGTCACACTGCCCTGGACGCGCACCAACTGTAATTTGTGGTTTTACCCAATAGCCCTAATAACACCCCATCACCGTAAGGCCTCGAGTTGGCGCTGTATGTCTTGTGCGAATGCAGTTATGTGATGCTGCTCCCCCTAGCTGCGACGAACCAAAATGCGGCCATCATTTCCAAACAATCAGAAACTCGATTCGTTCGAAAAGACTATTTGATGCCATTCCCGTCCCCAGTGACGTCGGTCCATACACGGCTGACATGTTTCTGCACATTCGTCAAAAGTAGGTGGAGTAATGGACGAGGCGCATGTAACTCATGCTGTAATAAATGGCGACCGAGTATCATCCTTATAGTGCACGATGTGTTTACCTGAGCCGTGCAGTGCGGTCTATACATCGCGCACGTGGAGTTGTACCCTGTCTTTGCTCATGAAAGGATATTTGGCTGGCGTACTCTGGGTTGGAGAGACTGCTTCCGGTGGGGGGAACGGAGAGACGAAGCTGAAAGGTGGCGTTGAACAGATGTGCACGGGTCAATGTAGCTGTTTCTGCTAGAAGCGTGGGCAGCTTTTCGGCGCAGGAATTTTTCTAATAACATTCTGAGAGCCGGGCTTGTGGGACCGAGTGGTGTGGCTGTTGTCACGGCGTGCTTGCCCGTGCTGGTGCTGTCCACGGCTGCATCAGGCCTGCGTCTTCCTTGAGTTCCCTGCTGGGAGACAGAGTCCCGAGTCTGCCACCATTCACTCCACGGTGAGCATCGTTTTTGAGAATTCTCGGGAAACTCGTCTCTGTCGTCAGCAACTTGTGCTGGAGCAGCTTGGGGCCTGCCTGCCCGTAAGTTAGAAGCCATACGGCTGCACGCTGCTCGATTGGTTCTTTGCTAAGCGAACTGCCAAAACGTGCTCCGCTCTCTGCCGTAGAACATTTGGTTTGTCTATAAGAGATTGCTCCTCTTAAGAAAACTATGGACGCCCAGATTGTAGTTAAGATTTAATGAATGTGATGTGTGTTTTGATTTTAAATCCTAGAGGACCGTGCCCTGCTTTAAGCCCACCGTGCTCTGCTGTAAGTGCGATCTCATCTTCCAGCTGTGCTGGATTAAGAAGAAAGATCCGCTCTGACTTGTGGCAGCCACGCTATTTGTATTTACGATCACAAACCATGATTGTAGGTACCACAGCCACCTTGCACAACGGGCAGTAGAACGTTCTGTTTAATGCTCCGAATCGTTCACGTGTGACTGTTCAGGTGCTTGGTGACTTGTGGAGGGTATTTTCTGAAAGTTACTTTTGCATTAGTTAAGGTGGTTTTAATATTTTCTGTGTTCGATGCTTTAATCATTTTTTAATTTTGCTGCTCCGGCATTTGCACTTGCCTTGAGCGTGGTATACTCGAGTCAGGCCAAACGTTTATTGTTGTGTCCCTGCGTAGTCTAAGAGAGTTTTGCTATGTGTGTTGTAGTTACAACACTGCTTTGCTTATCTCATTGAGGCCTGGGACTGGTGCCCGAGGTCTACCTCTGAGTCTATTGAGCCGCTGCAGGTATGCCCACGATCCAACATCAGCCCAACGAATTGTAATTTAGTCATGTGTGATATACTTCCTTTCTGTGACAGGAAAATCATGGAAAATCGTTATAGATTGTAGTGAGGTTTGAGTAAAACTGTATTCCTAAAAGTTTGTTGGTTGTAAAGAAAAGTGATATTTATGTTTGGTTTTCTTTAAGGTTTATATTGTTCTAAATAAAACAGATATTTCTGGTTTGGGTTC
The DNA here is from genome assembly GCF_023897955.1 of Schistocerca gregaria. Taxonomy (NCBI): domain Eukaryota; kingdom Metazoa; phylum Arthropoda; class Insecta; order Orthoptera; family Acrididae; genus Schistocerca; species Schistocerca gregaria. The sequence goes on along the minus strand of NC_064926.1, from coordinate 339,118,898 downwards.
TTTAAAAGCTGTTATTGTTCTGGGGAAAAGAGACATTGATGTTGGGACATTGTAACTTGTTAGTAAAGAGTTTTGATGTACAATAATTTGGTTATAAGTAACAGAAAGTAACAAGCGATATTCAGTAAGTTTCCTAGCCCATCTTCTAGGACCTCACTGTTGGTGCCCTTTACCCCTATGTATGTCTTTGTTAACCTTATCAGTGACAAACAAATGTTGTTTATCTAGCAAGGGGCATTATCCAGTATGACTTTCTTATAGCTTTGCTAGTTTACGTAGATGTGAACGGTTGTACGTTTCTTTTCAAGATGACATCTTTTTCGGGAATTCACTTCCTTTCCTGAGGACCTATTCAAAAACCTATCATACTTAACCATTCAAGTAAATACGACATTATTAAAAAAGTAACACTGAATCTTCTGTAGCAGCACACTGTTCTGGTAACCAGGGTACTGGAACTCGTAATCGCTGCAGAAAATAGTAAACAAACGAATACAAAGAGAAAATTCACAACGGTCAGTCAGTCAACCGTTTTCTGTTGAATGTTTGTATAGTACACAGGTGGCAGAAGTACTGTAAGAATTCCTCTGAGCAGCCACAATAATGCACAATGATGCAGTTCCTAATCTGGAACTGCTTTTACTGTATCTAACATAACGTTCAAAAGTACTGTAGTGCTGCACTGCATGTGCCCGTATTGTAAATTAGAAACAAATATTTCAGTTACTCCTGCTACCTTATATTCCCCACAAATTAGTATTATTTCTCTATATATGATTATTTATTGTAACTACATTTGCTACATTATGTCATAATTACACGGTGAGTTCAACCCTTTAACAATCCAAATACCTCTTCCGTCAGTTATTTTTCTCACGTCTGCCAAACATTTGCAATTGTGAAAAACGCCAAGATACTCAGTGGTTCCGCCCTACGTTAAATTGGCTATGTTAGCTCATACTTAGGAGGAAGGCGAAGGCATGCTACTTTCATGCCTTGTAAAGCATTGTGGTATTCAAACCAACTTTTGCCATGCTGACACCTGTTCATGAATGATATTGTGACTGACTAATATTTGTAATTAGTTTCCTTTATTTACGTTTACACATTAGTTGCAAGGATACGTCCTTAACTAAGAATTTTTTTTATTTTTGCGATTTGGTGTTGCTATTCTAAGGACGATTTATAAATGTGAAATATGTGGCCTCCTATAGGGCCTGTACGGTGTAGCTCTCTTACATGGTTATACCTTGACGTCAGAGTATCACGTGCACCTAACGTCCCCAACTGTAAGTAGAACTTCATCATTTCTGGTATTATCACTACCCTTCTATTTTCAGACTCAGACGGTTCAGTCTTCTGCTTTTAAAGAAATTTAATGACTTAAAAAGTTCACCTGGAAAACGATATTCGTAACTATATTGTTAAAATTTGGTGGTAGTGTTCCTCAGTTATATCTACAATGTATCTACAATGCTCCCTTATGTTGTTGATAAGAGTAGCTATTACTCGTCTAGAGCATCCAGTTTTTATTTTCCTTTTTTTTTCAAAACATATTCATATAATTAGTTTAGGCACCACTGTTTTTCCATAATTGCTACTCTAAGTTTCTCATCAAAAGTAAACATTAGTACCGTCTTAACACTTCTGCTTTCAAAATACTCTACATTTACTGGGTTAAGCAACTGCAGCTCTTCACGTCGACCTTCTTCATAAGTAAAAACAATGAGTGGACACATATTCAAAATTGAGACACAGCAATATGAAAGTAAAAATTATTCTGCCACTGGCGAAGCAGCGATAGAGGTTGAAGCCAGTGGGATGTCATTAGTAGTATAAATAAATGGTAGAACACTGAAACTAGCTCTTTAACTATCTTTTTATTAACCTGTGGCCTACAGAATTTTCCTGGACAAAGACAACTCAAACTATTCGTTTACAACCAACAGTATACAAGCCCAACGCAATATGGCTGCTATACATTGACAACACGACTTCCAATTATTATCACAAAAGATTGGCCCTGAATTGCAAGAAATCCTAACAATAATACAAATCCAAAAAATATGAAATTAAAGAAATATGCAACTACTTCCAATTCTGTTAATTGACTAAACTCATTTCAATCACGAATACCGATGGTACAAACCCCACTTTTTCATAAGTCACTTACCTCTCAGAAAATCTTCGTAACACGAACTACAGCAATTACAGCTAGAAGCAACAACAGCTGGCTAAATAAAAAGGTTCTAACTACTTAACTACTAGGAGGCATATGGTTAGCAAAAAGAAAGACATTGTTGAAGAGCAAACAATGTATTTAGAAAATTTTACCTCATTCATGCGACATCCAGTGACAATCATTGTATAGTTGTCAATAATACCACTACTGAAACATTTTCAACCATTCATCCATTATTATACCTTTTCATGCATCTTTTCTTACAGGAAATTACATCCCACTTTACACTGCGTGTCCTAGGAACACAGATCGCTAATAAAGCGCTTATTAGACTTAGAAAACAAATTTCGGCAAGGCTGTCTTGCCATCTTCGGTTGTTATCCTTTTCAACATTACGTAAACGTTTTTATCAGTACTGCAAGTGGTGGTACACCGCGTATAGACATCTCAGCGTCATGAAATTCACTACTAAATGGAATGTCAGACATAGCATTAATATTATGTACAGACACGATACTAATGCGTCGGCTATGAGTGCTCATACACATAAACAGCCGATAGCTGACCACTTGCAGCACCGATGGAAAAGATAGTATGATGTTATAAGATCCGAAGATCGCAACATACCCTTACCGAAACCTGTTACCTAAGTCTAATGAATGCTTTACTAGTGATATTGGAGCTTGAAAGTTTCTAAACAGTCCATGTTTTGTGCGATTCACAGCACTGATTATGAAGATATTTTCTTGGAGAGTAGCGTTACGCAACGAGACGGTAACACCGTGTTGACATACACATTGATACATAACACCAACGTCGCCTCATTTGTCACGTGACTTAAAGCGGTCGTATCGCCCCACATGGTGTAGCGATTAAAAGAATGGGCTTGCACTCTGGAAAACCGAACTTCAGATCGCCTTCTTGTAATCAAGGTTTACAATCTCCATAGTTTCCCTAAACTTTTTAAGGCATTCCTGGGATATTACAACTGAAATGAACAGGCCTGGTATTCTTCTCTATTCTTGCTGTAAAAAAACATGTAAACTGTCTCTAACAATATCGTGCCGACGAAACTATAAACCATTACGTTCATCATTGTCTTTCTTCCGAAGTCTTTAGATAATAGTTTTCTCACATATTCGTTACGCAATAATTTGATAGTATTTATCATTGATTATCCGCCGCTATAGACTTTGATACATGATTCTGTAACGTCTGTGCAGCATGAAACTCCTAACGAATGTCTATTTGAGGTCTCCTCTGAGATGTTTGCCTACCCAGATGGATTTGGAAAGGCCTATTCTCTTGTTAAAAGCAGTTTTTGGTCTGTTAGATACTGCTTGCGGTATCTTTCTCTGGTTTTCTATTTAGTGTCATTTGACTCACTATCTAGTCCAAGGACTTTACGATCTCCAGTCACTTTTTATGAAGTCAGCGTTGAGCATCGGTGTTTTGTCTACTCACCACTAAGACCTGTGTTTAGCTTATTAATTTTCATGTTATAGGGCAAGCTGAGGGGCGTTTCGGTCTGGGCCAGCATCGCTTCTAATTTTCTCGCACCGTCTTTTAACACTGCCACATCATCAGCAAACCTCAGCATGCCTAGTGTCCAACCATGGACGTTATTCCCTGTCACTCCTAGTTTCTCTCTGACATCATTTGTTGCCCTCGGAATGTATCCACCGAACAAGAGAGGAAAGAGTGAGCATCGCTGTCGTACAGCTTGCTAAACATTACTTTCGTCTTGGTATCGTCCACATCACAGCTCCCTTATCTCTATACAGTCCCAGCACTACTCCTGTCATACATTATGCCATTCCCACTCAGCATCTTAGAAAGCTATCGCTAGTCTACCCCGACAAATGCAGCCGCAATGTGTAAAATATTAATTGCCTTAGGTAGAACGTTTCCCGATTTACATATTTACCTTTCATTAGTTATCACTAGAACTTAATTTCCTTCTGAAACTTGTAGCTTCTAGTTTTTCATTTATATCCGTCATTCACAAACTTTTGGTTTCACTGATACAATGATGCAGTAACGAATTCAGTATGTCATCGACTAGGTGTTGGCTCATGTCGACGATTACGTTTACAGTCAGGTTACAATTTTGAACTTCTTGGCAGATAAAAACTGTGTTCCAGACCGAGACTCGAACTCGGGACCTTTGACTTTGCTCTACCAGTTTTGATCTGCGAGGAAGTTTCGTATCAGCGCACATTCGCTGCAGAGTGAAAATTTCGTTCTGGAACTTATAATTTTATTATGCATTCAGAAACTATTGCAGTGTTTTCCTGCACTTAATAATGACAACTGTAATTTTTTCTTACTTTTATTACGTAAGTCGTCGCTAATACATTAACGTTGCTGCTATTAGCGAATACAGATCAACCTCAACCAATTTTTGTGCGAATGCTGCGAAGGGAGTTGCATGAAGCTGAAATTGGGTATCTAAAAATGGCTCTGAGCACTATGGGTCTTAACATCTATGGTCACCAGTCCTCTAGAACTTAGAACTACTTAAACCTAACTAACCTAAGAACCGCACACAACACCCAGCCATCACGAGGCACAGAAAATCCCTGACCCCGCCAGGAATCGAACCCGTGAACCCGGGCGTGGGAAGCGAGAACGCTACCGCACGAAAACGACATGCGGGCATTTAGGTATCTCTCGAAAGGCTTTTGTTCGCAGGATCGCAAGGAGTTACGTGTACAATGGGACGAACAATACAGAAACTGCTTAGTTGAGAGTTGGAAACACTCTCTTAGGATTTAAAGGTTGGCTACAGAGCGCATACACAAGCTCTGGAATCTAAGATATTGTTGTCGCGCTTCGCAGCGCACGGATTAACTAGTGGCAGTTAGGAAGTCAGTGTAGGAGCCCGCCTGCTGTGATGAGCACATGTGTTGGGCGAGGGGATCGTCGCCGAGCTGCCGTGCTGCCGCACTGCCGTGTCCGCCAGCAGCGACACAGGATTTGGTATTTAGTTGATATTTTTTATAATTTGCAGCGCGCTTATTAATTTAAAGAAAAGGGTTTGCGTATGTGCGTAGCAGCAGACGGTAATTTTGATAAAGACAGGAGTTGAATTCTTAAGGGAAACCATTGTTAGATTAAATATTGATTTTTGTCATTGATTTCTTTGGTAATTTTCAGGGAATTGTTTCACTATTTATTTAATTGACAAGTATTTCAGTCCGTCTCAAGAGTTTGATTAATTTGCAAAATTGCTTTAATGCCACTGGAGGCAGATTTACGTACGAAGCCATTGTTCAAAGAGCTTCTAGCCTTTTGAATTGAATGAGAAAGAAAACACGAGATAAGCTCGCGATTTTTCCCAAAAATCTCGTGCTTGTACTCTTGTTAACTTTACTATTACAGAGATCGCCTAAACACTATTTTATTTTATTGGTCCTGTGCGCAACAAATAACTTACTTGGTCTTTCTGCTGCCACTGCTTGATCTGCTGCATTCCATTATTTAACAAAAATATAAAAAAACCTATTATTCATGCTGAGTGCAATGCATGTTCTGTATGGCGGCTCCTGCTGTTGCTGCGGCTGCTGATGCTTACTACAACTACATATAATTCAAGAGAAAGGGTTTGGTCAAATCTAAACTCGATAAATGATAAGAGAAACACATAATTCTTTTTTTTCCAAGACTATATTCTGAAAGCGATTCTTTCTCATTCAATTCAAAACGCTAGAAGCTCTTTGAACAATGGCTTCGTATGTAAATCTGCCTCCAGTGGCATTAAAGCAATATTGCAAATTAATCAAACTCTTGAGACAGACTGAACTACTTCTCAATTAAATAAATAGTGAAACAATTCCCTGACAATTACCAAAGAAATCAATGACAAAAATCAATACTTTATCTAACAATGGTTTCCCTTAAGAATTCAACTCCTATCATTATCAAAATTACCGTCTTCTGCTACGCACATACAAAAACCCTTTTCTTTAAATTAATAAGCGCGCTGCAAATTATAAAAAATATCAACTAAATACCAAATCCTGTGTCGCTGCTGGTGGACACGGCAGCTCGGCGACGATCCCCTCACCCAACACACGTGCGCACCACAGCAGGCGGGCTCCTACACTGGCTTCCAAACTGCCACTCATTAATCCGTGCGCTGCGAAGCGCGACAACAATATCTTAGATTCCAGAGCTTGTGTATGCGCGCTGTAGCCAACCTTTAAATCCTAAGAGAGTATTGCCAACTCTCATAGTAGCTAACCCGAGACATAGTTTCTCATGATGCAAGGTATCGACTGCATTTACGAGCCAATGAAGTGTTTATCGCACAGAAGGTAGTGGGTATAGATCAAGCTAGAGGCAGTTCTATTTTGTTTTTGGGATGGTTTGTACCCCATGATTTAGGCTGATTTATTCAGGTTACCGTGAACATGTAAGAACATGCTGGTCCCAATATTCCCGAAGTATCGATCTTTCTTTCAAGTCCTGGTGATCATGCTATGGACACTCTTTTTCGAAGATGACAACAGCTTTGGTGACAGGGATTCACACATACCTTTCCAGTCGGACAGACCTTCAGGCATCCTGTCACACTATCTACATGTCACAGAAAACGTCGGGGCTGTTAGGAATAGAGGGTAAAATATAGCTCTCAACATCCTCATAATCTGATCGCGTTGCGGGATCTTATCGAGTGGTTTCAGTTGGATGTGGCGTACCCGAATGCAGTTCTGAACTCTCTCTCTTGTAGGAGATAGGTGATGTTGAACGGGATAAGCATTTCCCGTGGCTGAGGCATTTGGTTCTCTCTGTTTTTTTTACTCGTTTGCAGCCAAAGAACAATGTGTGTCCGTGACACCTCTACACCATTCTTTAACAAGTGATGAAAGTTTTCGTATCAACACCCACGAAAAGAGAAGCGCTGTTATCGTTGAGGGGAGAGTCCAAAATGGTGGTTCCTGGGTTTTCATTTTCTCAACTTCTTCTCGAGGTCGCCCGGTATAACTGTCGCTTCAGGGAGCACGGAATGAACCCAGCGGCGCAGCTTGCATGCGACAGCGGCTCCTGGAGGCGGAAACGTGGGCTCTGGCGGGGGTGGCGGCGCGACGCGGCGGCGACGTCTGGCGTCGCAGATGGCAGCACCTGCACTCTTTCCGCCGCCTCGCCCCACCGTTAACACTCCGACGCTTTTGCCATCTCCGTCGCCCTTGTTTCCGGCCGTCAGCTGCGCCACGGAAGAACTTCAGCAACTAAAGTGCTACGGAAACTGTTCTTACGCTATGTTAGTCGTCGGAAAGTTGATATGTATTTCTAAATCTAAAATATCCTGCGTTTTAGTACTGCATGTAATGACGACCGCTTGGTCACTAGACAACGAAAAGAAAAAGAAAATTTCAATTTCACTTTTTGTTCAAAAGGGTTCAAATGGCTCTGAGCACTATGGGACTTAACATCTATGGTCATCAGTCCCGTAGATCTTAGAACTACTTAAACCTAACTAACCTAAGGACATCACACAACACCCAGCCATCACGAGGCAGAGAAAATCCCTGACCCCGCCGGGAATCGAACCCGGTAACCCGGCCGTGGGAAGCGAGAACGCTACCGCACGACCACGAGATGCGGGCTCACTTTTTGTTAATCTCACGTATTCCAGAATTACATTTTTCCGTTGTTAACCAATATTAGAAGGAAAATCCATCTCGTTCAACCTCATAAATGTGTTGTGGAGCGTCCGGTGACATTCAGCTTTTACAGTACCTAGCGATAAGATGTATATGCATAGGTGTCCATGTGTGCGCGTCTTGGTGTGTGTGTGCTTAAAACTCTCGTACGCGGAGATCACACTGTCTCAGATTTAGATAGTTTGCCGAAAGAGCTGGCCCATATTAAGACAGTGTTGAAAAAAAAAAGAAAAGTGTGATATTCCATCTTGCAGATTAACAGGCCACCCTCAGTTAAAACCAATAATCAGGAAGTTCTATGTTCTGATTTGGCAGAAAATCCTAAGAAATTTTGGTCTTATGTCAAAGCGGTAGGTGGATCAAAATAAAATGCCCAGACTCTCTGTGACCAAAATGGTAATGAAACAGAGGATGACAGACTAAAGGCCGAAATCCTATATGTCTTTTTGCAAAGCTGTTTCACATAGGAAGACTGCATTGTACTTACTTGTCCAGATTGTCACACAGATGACAAAATGGTAGATATCGAAATAGACGACAGAGGGATAGAGAAGCTATTAAAATCGCTCAAAAGAGGAAAGGCCTCTGGACCTGATGGGATACCAATTCGATTTTACACAGAGTACGCGAAGGAACTTGCCCCCCTTCTTGCAGCGACGTACCGTAGGTCTCTAGAAGAGCGTAGCGTTCCAAAGGATTGGAAAAGGGCACAGGTCATCCCCGTTTTCAAGAAGGGACGTCGAACAGATGTGCGGAACTATAGACCTATATCTCTAACGTCGATCAGTTGTAGAATTTTGGAACACGTATTCTGTTCGAGTATAATGACTTTTCTGGAAACTAACATCTACTCTGTAGGAATCAGCATGGGTTTCGAAAAAGACGATCGTGTGAAACCCAGCTCGTGCTATTCGTACACGAGACTCAGGGCCATATACACGGGTTCACAGGTAGATGCCGTGTTTTTCACTTCCGCAAGGCGTTCGATACAGTTCCCCACAGTCGTTTAATGAACAGAGTAAGAGCATATGGACTATCAGACCAGAAGTCAAAGAGAAGTCTTCCGAAGTAAGAGTGATTTCAGGTGTGCCGTAGGGAAGTGTCGTAGGACCATTGCTATTCACAATATACATAAATGACCTTGTGGATGACATCGGCAGTTCACTGAGGCTTTTTGCGGATGATGCTGAGGTATATCGAGAGGTTGTAACAATGGAAAATTGTACTGAAATGCAGGAGAATCTGCAGCGAATTGACGCATTGTGCAGGGAATGGAAATTGAATCTCAATGTAGACAAGTGTAATGTGTTGCGAATACATAGAAAGAAAGATCCCAATCATTTTGCTACAATATAGGAGGTCAGCAACTGGAAGCAGTTAATTCCATAAACTATCTGGGAGTACGCATTAGGAGTGATTTAAAATGGAATGATCATATAAAATTGATCGTCAGTAAAGGAGATGCCAGACTGAGATTCTTGGAAGAATCCTAAGGAAATGCAATCCGAAAACAGAGGAAGTAGGTTACAGTACGCTTGTTCGCCAACTACTTGAATACTGCTCAGCAGTCTGGGATCCGTACCAGATAGGGTTGATAGAAGAGATAGAGAAGCTCCAACGGAGAACAGCGCGCTTCGTTACAGGATCATTTAGCAATCGCGAAAGCGTTACGGAGATGATAGGTAAACTCCAGTGGAAGACTCTGCAGGAGAGACGCTCAGTAGCTCGGTACGGGCTTTCGTTGAAGTTTCGAGAACATACCTTCACCATGGAGTCAAGCAGTATATTGCTCACCTCTACGTATACCTCGCGAGGAGACCATGAGGATAAAATCAGAGAGATTAGAGCCCACACAGAGGCATACCGACAATCTTTCTTTCCACGAACAATAGACTAGAATAGAAGGGAGAACCGGTAGAGGTACTCAAGGTACCCTCCGCCACACACCGTCAGGTGGCTTGCGGAGTATGGATGTAGATGTAGAAGTGACAAAAGAGAAAACCACGCAGCCAAAATCTTTAGCTTTACAGTTGCAAGAATGCTCGGTAAATTTCAGGTGGAAGTGATTTTCCGTCCACCATCGAAGATTGCAGATCAGTAAAGGGTGACTTGCTATTGGTGAAGGCCGGAATTTGTAAAATACCGCATCATTGTGGTATGGCTTACATAGGACAGATGACAAGCACTGTAAAGTAACGTTGCACTGAACATCAACGTTTCAGTCGTCTATTGCATCAAGCAAGTTCCCTATTGCCAAACACTGAGTTTTCACTGGACATTTAATGGAGTGAGATAAAGCTGTGATTCTGAGCACAGCAACATCTTCTTGAGACTCCATTGTTAAAGAATCCGTGGAATTACGCCTGGCGCAAAAGCTCATAAATCGTGATAGGGGATACCACTGGACAGCGCATCTGCACAATTTGTTTCATTCGAAGACGACAGCGTGGGCCACTGGCCGAGGCCAGCGGTTATGCAGAGGGCAGCTGAGTTCTGCGGTTCCACCAGGAGAGGCGCTCCCGCCGGGAAGTGTGGTCAAGCCGTCCAGATTTGATTCTGACGCATGCGTGGCATATTCGCAGAGCACTGTATACTGCGGAGTGGAGCAAATCCTCGTCAATGACTCACCTAAGGATGACTCGCAGGTTCCGAGCTGAAACATCGCGATATATATTAAACGAACTATTATTGGAACAATTTTTTGTCATGTTATCACTGTTAAACAGTTATTTAAGCTTGGCGACTGGCTTAAAGACCGAAATTTGTTTGTTTGTGTTATTGGAGGTGTTATTGGACGTTTGTGTTATTGTGTTATTTAGTACGAAGATTGGTTTGATGAAGTTCTAAGCGTCTGTCCGTCCTGCACAGTCCTCTTCGTCTCTGGATAACTGCTGGAACTTACATCCATTTGTGCCTGCTTATTGCGATCAAACATTCTTCTCCTTCTGCAATTATTACCCCACATTTGGCTCCCTCACCAAATTGACAATTCCTTGGGACATCCTATCACCATTACCTTCTTTAGTCTCCCGAAATTCCATTCACGGCCTCTTCATCGTTTATAGTTCTGTCAGGTTAATCTTCAACATTATTTTGTAACACCACACTTTAAAGTCAATTCTCCTCTGGTTTGAGCTTCTATCATACACGTTTCACTTCCAGAGAAAGCTTTGACACCAGAGAAATACCATCAGAGAAGACTTCAAAATTATTAAAATTACACTCGATGCCAAGAAACATACTTTCTATACCCAAACGCTGTACATTCTATTTTCGGTTTTTAGGTTCTCTTGTCTGCTTCATCTATGGGAAAAAATTAATGCCACATAAATAGCGAAACACATCCAACACTTTCAGTGCCTAATCTCCCATTCTAATTCACTAAGGATCGCCTGTTTTAAATCGATTACGTTCCATTAGCCGTGTTTTACTGTTATTGATATTCATCGATTAACTCGTTTTCAAGACATCCGTTCACTACAGCTGACCTTCAAATTCCCATGTCCCATCTGACAGAAATAGAATATTTTCGGCAGACTTCAAAGTCCTGAAAAGTCAAGTAAAAAGGCAGTCTCTGCTGCAGGTGTTTTTAAAATTGGCGCGTTTCGTGCTAGTGGCCCGTTTCATAATTTGTGTAAATTAGCGGTAGCTTAAGTATTACATAAAGTTATCACCGCGAACCTATCCAACCCTGATAAGTAACTAACTGTTTATTTCAGCAATTTGTAAAAACAACTGGCACAAGACAGAATAAGCCGCACTAGTCAAAAAGTGAACGATGAATGGAGCGTAATCGCAATCGCCAAACATAAAACTGGAGGCCTGAAAAAGTAAATATAATTTTTAATAAAATGTTCTTCTAAAACGGATAACTACTACCGAGTGGTCATAATTAATCTTTCCCTATTTAACACTTCCTAACACGTAAACTAATTACCATACGAGCGCCAAATTTGGTAGCACTAATATCAAGACATGGAGAAGAGAAATAATGCAGAATCAAATCATTTGGAACACTTTCAATGTTCTGCTACGGTACATCATACCATGACATACCGGTACCATTACTGCTACAAAAGGAACTCAATACGGCACCTACCAGTGTCTACGAGAGTCTGAAAGCGTAGGATTGCCTTTTGCTCAGCAGAAATAAGCATTTCCGTAGGTATGCTGGCTTAATTTGCGTTGTCTGCCATGGCAACAGCGATTTCGTCAGCCACCTGTGGTGAAACCGGTCGTCGGCCTCTTCACGGTGCGACTCCCAGTTGTAATTCATTCGAACTTCTTAATCATGCTTCGCACAGCAGGTGGAGAAAGAGGACGCTTCCAATCCTTTCCGCTGGCGGTATTCTCGAAGTGCACTTGAGCTTCACGAGTAATACCCAGCTTCTTCTGTCCAAGCTCACGTAGACACATCAACAAGTCCACTGCTACTGGTCAGGGGTGTGAGGCAATGAATCACGATCACTCATCACGGCACCTGGGGGCCATACTTGAAACCGACGGTGGTGCTGTGACGCATGGCAATCATGCGGACATTAATGCTACCAAGTTTCGTAGGCGTATGGCAATTAGTTCCTGTGTTATAACGTGTTAAATAGGGAAAGTTTCATTATAACCACCAGGTACAACGCACTTAATTTATCTGTGGGCATGAAGATCCTGACCAAAGGTTATTAGACAGTCTCACCAAATCATGGAGAAAACCGGTCTGTACATAGGCTTGCTGTGAAAAGGCCTATCGTACAATAGTGAATAACAACTACGCCATGCAGCATGTTGGCTGCGACAACGTAAAACAAAATGAAAATGAAATTTGTTATAAGATCCTATGGAACCAAACTGCTGAGGTCGTCGGTTCCTAAGCTTACACACTACTTATTCTGTGTTCCAGGCCGTTGAGTCACATGATATTATTCGATCCGCAGGTCAGCGAATTGGTGTGACATAGAAAGGCTGGACTACGCCATATGGGAGCTCTGGGCCAATAATGCCATACGATTACCATTTCATGGCTTGATTTTTAGTTTTGCAGTCACTCTACTTAGCAGTTCGGAAAAAAACTTGTACGTAAGTTGCATGTGTACCACTTGACAAAAAAAGAACTGAAAAGTGCAGAATTGTATATGCATGTACGGCATTTGGCAGATTCCATTTGTAAGACTGGAGGAAGGCACTGCTAGTAATGATCAACTTGATGGACATGTTCACTGCAGACGTTAATTCAGCTAGACAGACTTCATTAATTAAAGTCCGAGGACGACCATCTGCTGTGATAATAAAGATTTCCGTTTCGTCGTCTTCATTAAAAGTCTTTTTGTGCAATTTTACGAGTTCGGCGAGTAATTATTCCACGAAAAATTCTGGTCAGAGTCTCATTAGTAGTCAACAATGCTACACCATGAACATAGAGGCAACGTATATACCAACTATCAATTTCAATTTCATCTGCCTTTGGTATCTTCAGAAAACATTGCAAATGACTTGACGAGTAATTACAGTATGACTATCCCAACGTGAAGCAATTAAGACTACTGTTTGCCATTGCAGAAAAGGAAATAATTAACACGCTGACATCTGTTTTGGGTATATTTTTGTTAGCCATTTTCTGATCTAACTACAGACTGCGTTCAGCCTCGGATGCAGATTCATCCACCTGTATTTTCCTATCGGACCTAAAAGTGATCTCATAATACTTTTTCAAATAAATACTATTACGTATTCCTGTATATTCTCTAAAATACAACTTCTTTTGATATCTGATTCAATAGACGAAAAGATAAAAAAAAAGAAATATACAGGAGAGACGACATACATACATCCTTAAATTCAAGCAAAATTCTAGTCATTGTGATCAAGATTAAAATTAAATAAAATGTGTTATTCTGAGTTCACTAAAAGATCAAATTATTAGTGTAACCAGACAATACACACTGTAACTTTTAGAAAACATAATATACAGTCTGTTTTTTCAGGGACTCACTACAAATTACACACATCAAAAAAACTTCTGCATCGCCCCTGTTCCTAGAACTCCTGAAGATAGACATTGGCAGTGGATATTATACCACAGACACAGTCCCTTTGACTGTTCAGAGATGTCACTAAGCCCGCTCAAAGATGTAAACAACCATGCGTGAGCAGCGCCTGTTAGACGGAGGGGCTTCAACAGGGGATCAGTTCCAGTCATTCCACCAGGAAAGAGGTACAAGGCTCGTGTTGTCTGTAGTTCACCCATGCCTGGACGCTGAATACCGCTGTTCGATCGCGTCCGCATTGCTACTTCGTGCCAGAATGGGCGCTCAACAAGGGAAGTGTCTAGCCGTCTCGGCGTGAACCAAAGCGATGTAGTTCGGACATGGAGGAGATACAGAGAGACAGGAACTGTCGATGAGATGCCTCGCTCAGGCCGCCCAAGAGCTACTACTGCAGTAGATGACCGCTACCTACGGATTATGGCTAGGAGGAATCCCGACAGCAACGCCACCATCTCGAATAATGCTTTTCGTGCAGCACAGAACGTCGTGTGACGCCTCAAACTGTGCGCAATAGGCAGCGCGTTACAGATGGACCCAAAAACATGACGAATGAACCGCTCAGCATTGGTATCACATTCTCGTCACTGAAAACAATATGCTGGCCCAGGGAAACATACACTTGAAAACCTGTTAAGGGAAAAGTTACACTCAGAATCCGATGATTACAGAAACTTTCTCATAATGCACAGTGAAACTTGGAACAACTTGTTTAGAGTTACTACGTCATTACATCGACAAAGAAGACATTAGCAAGAGTATTATCTTCTACTTGGTATGGTAATGACTATGTTTTAAAATAGCACTATGTGAGAACATATAGCCTACACGGAAGTACCCAAGCAGTTTTTTTATTCTATTGCACTCCGCTTGTGTGTTGTACGTAAAACATTGATTTGCTACTTAACTTCTTAACCCGCGTAATATAGGGCTGGGAAAGACGCAACACATACACCATTTTGATAATTGCCAGTACTATTTCGGTTTTTATCATTGATCGTAGTTTCCATAATTGTCGATCCTCACGACACTGTGAGATGAATCGTAGTAAAACTCGTTCCTACTAAACATACAAGTATGCAGTTAATCATCAAATCAAACGGCGGCAATCAAAATTTCTCTCAAACAAACAAAAAAGACGCTCTCTGTTTTGACAAACACTTCAGTGAGCACCGAACACGGCCAAATATTTGGCAAACGTGGTACAGTCTTACAAATTGTTTGATCGTGTACTGGGACGTTGAAGAAACGCCGAACGAGGAAGGATATGAACATACTTTACAGCATTGTGTAATGCATACAATAAAGGACCAGTTCGAACACGAATACTGTGTCAGTACGACAAGCAACTTGTTGTAAAACGCTATCTGCGGGATAATGGTTTGTGTGCAGTAACATTCCTGAAATGGACTTCTGTGCACAGAGCCCCAACCTAAACCCAATGGGACACCCTCGGAATGAGTTACAACGTCGAATTCCCATTATATACCAGCATCGCACACCAGTATCTTCTCTGGTTTCGGCTATTGAGGGGGAATGGACTGGAATTCCTCCACAGGCATTCAAAAACCTCACGATTTATCTATATTCAGCCTCACTTGAGTTAATAACTGTGGAAGAAGTATTACCATACACTGATGAGCACCGTGGAAAGCGAGACTGAATGTCACCTTTAACGATGCGGGAATATGACGCGGTAAGGAGAGTTCATGAGCGAAGTGGAGACGCATGAGGAATTATTCTGTCGACGACAAATGGCACGAATGAGGAAATCCACTGACGTAATCGATTCTAATGGAGGGTAGATTTTCATGGCCCTGTTACACGGAACGAGCATCTCGGATACTTCGAAGACGGCTGTTTGCGTGTTGCTGTCGTGTACCTCCATAGAAACTGGTTAACCCACGAGTAGGCGACAATGTGTTGGACGTTGACGTCTTGTTACAGAACGTGTGGGTTGGAGGCTTTCTGGATCTGCTAAGTAAAAAAAAAAATACAGCAATCTGTGGCACATCTGACTACTGGGTGACATGCCGATGCAGGCAAAAGTATTTCGAAGGACACCGTCCGGAGCACTCGGTTAAACAACTGGCTTTCCAGCACACGACTCCTTCGCACTGCTGTGTTAAACCAACTGCGCAGACAGTTATTGTAGAGAGCAGGGATCGAGGTTGGTCAAATAAAAAAAGGGTAGCAGCACGAATTTGTTATGCTAATTCGTGAAACTGATATATATCAGTTGGACAGGCAGCTTTGCCTCGGACTCAGGCTCTTGAACAATATGCCAGCATATGAGAAAGAACGTATAGTTGGGCTCAAAGAAGCAGGTTGGAGTAATTGGCAAATTTTTCAATATTTGAATAGGAGCAATGTCACTATTCAACAATGTTGGCAGGAATAGATGAACCATGACCAAACATAGCGACGAAAAGGAAGCGGTCAACCTTGAGAGATGACAGAACACGAGGACTCAGCTGTTGTCACAGAGACACTCAGAGCCCTGGATTCATTATCATCATCACCATCGATCCAATGTGGAACTGGTTATCAGTACTACAAGGACCATTATAGAAGGCGCAAGGTAATGAGGCTGAGGTCATGGAACACTTTTCTCTGACTACCATTGATACTCATTACACTAACGAGCCTGTTTGCAGTGGTGTCGGGCAAATTCGGCCTGGAATCATATTTACTGGATTAGAGTCCCACCACGAAATGAGCCGCGATGACTAGCGAAGACTTGTGTGATTCCTCGACTGTCTAGCACAGTTGAATGAAACTATAGTAAACCTTCGACAGTGATACGTGATGAAAGTGCTTGGTCCTCATCAGTATCCTGGTCAGTGAAACTAGTTTGTGTGATAGTTATGCAAGCCCCTATTTTGACTCATACACACTGAAGTACAAAATGTGAAACGTTACCAGAATGTACAATACCTATATTTCTTCCACCCCAAAACCCGACTGCAGCACTTCTCAGGCCCACTGCCATAGATCAAGATCACAAAACAGGCAGCAAGAATTCTTTCCGGTACTACACTGGCATTTGTCTCCACCAGAGATGCCACTTCCCTTACCTTCTACACGGGTTTCTTTTTCATTCCAGCGTTTGTGAACACACTATAATTAGTTTAATACTACTGTATTAGATCTCACATTACTTAAATAACCTGAGCTTCTCTCCCTAAAATTTAGCTTTCAATTAGTTCAGATCCCTATGTATCATATACAATAAGAACCATACAATGCAATAAAAGTTAACTCCAGATCCTTTGGGACAGATTTCAAATGGAGTATAAAATAAACAAGAGTAGATAAGTGCACACCGGTCTCCGTCAGACTATCGAAGTTAAGCGCTGTCGGCCTGGGCAAGCACTTGGATGGGTGACCATCAGATCAACCGAGCGCTGATGGCAAGCGGGGTGCTCTAGGCATTGGTGAGGCAACCTGAGGAGCTACTTGATTGAAAAGTAGCGACTCCGGTCTCGGAAACTGAAATACGGCCGGGAGAGCGGTGTGCTGAGCACATGCCCCTCCACATCCGCATCCAATGATGCTTATGAGCTGAGGATGACACGGCGACCTGTCGGTACCGTTGGGTCTACATGGCATGTTCGGGAGGAGAGAGATAAGTGCCCCGACATCAAAATTATTTTACGAAACTCGAGGTTTTCACCTTGAATTGTTCGCGGTTGTAGTTCTGGCGTAATATTGCCTCGGCAGAGTACTAGCAGTTTTGTATCAAAATAGATACCACCTGATAAAACTAACATCTATGTCTCTTTCAGTACTTAATCAAGAATAAATATTAATGTTTGATTTCCACTTTTTTATGCATTATACAGAAGGCCACGCAGTCAGCAGTACTTCCTCTCTGGTATGTTGATTGCCTGTTTTAGTTAAAGTGAAATAATATGTTTAGCATATGAGTTAGTAATTACAGTACTCATACCGACTTTCTTTGTGTTTCTACGATGACGGAGAGACGTAAATCAGAGACCGCATCTTAAAAGGGCGAGGTTAGAGGGCATACTGAAAAGTAGTACCTCAGAACGTTTTATCTGGAAACTCTTGACTCTTTATTCTTCAAGTCTACATATTTTCAGCCGCTTGCCGGTAGAGGGCTCCAAATCGTAGCGTGTAATGTGGCGGTGCGTAGCGTAACTATGTCGGTGCGTGAGGCACAGCGTACTGTAATCGAGTTCCGAACAGTTCATCCGCACATGGAGCACCCTCTGTTTCATCGTGACGCAGCCAAATTACACACGAACGCTGCCGCATCTGCAACAGTCCGACGCCCTTATTTCACTGTCACCGATCGTCCTCCACACTGTCCCAACCTGGCTACATCCGACTTTCATCTGTTTCCTGAACTTAAAGAACAGCTCCGAGGACTTCAATTTGACACTGATGCAGAGTTGCGGTTATGGCTCCGTCAATGGAGACAAACGTTCCATAGTGACGATATCCGGAAGCTGGTCTCTCTTTGGGAGAAATGTGTTCGTTGCCTGGGTGAGTACGTTGCGAAATAAATATATCGACATGAAGAATAAAGATGAAGACTATAAAATATTATTTTGTTTTATTTAAAAATCTTTAAGAGTTTTCACATTACGAAATTCTGGGACATTACCTTTTAGTACACCCTCGTCATTTTACTTTACAGTAATTTTGATATATTTCTCCCCAGTTTATAAGTAGCAATATTCTCCAAGATAATGAAAACCGTTACAAACTTCGCAATTAAGTAGAACGCGATGTGCACAAAAAAGGCCTGTAGCTTTCCATTGTCACACATTTCTTTCTCTCTGTCTTATCGTCTCAGTCTTAATGTGCCTTTGTAAATACCAGACTGTATTAAATTTGAAACTTTCGTTGAACTGATGTTGATGACCAATACTAGCGCAACGTTTTCCTGCAGATTCAGTGCATTTAAATTTGCACTTTCTCCGGTGTTATTCATATATATTTGATTGTTGTGTGCCCTTTCTGTGTACCTACAAGCCGACACTGAGCCTTCATTAACTAAGTACAAATTGACTGCTTACTTCATGTCTGTAAATAGGGTGTAGTACTTTACTTCAGAGGCCATATCAAAAAGCAACTTCCTGGGGGTAACATTCGTTATAGGAACAGGCATTAGTTACGCATGGTGGTACGCGGTCATGATTGTCTTAGAAATTAGATACTGTGCTGCAAAAGATAGCCACTGTGCACAATATTCCAATGCAGCTTGAGTAGATTGAAAACAAAATAAAAAAGAATAGATGAACCGTATTACATTGGAAAGCTGATAGTATGGGAAGAAATATTCCTGAAAGTGATAAGCGGTCAGTACAAACAGTCCAGTTCAGCTAAAGAGGCATGTAACCTGCCAGTGAAGGGGATAACTGTCTCCATTCCCAGCCAAAGTGGGAAGGATTCTAAAACAGAAATAGGCAACAAAATAATGGATTTATGGATGAGGGTTACAGAAGGAAAACTGTGCAGATTGCAGGATTGCTAGGAAACGAAACCATCACAAAATGAACATAAAAAAGCAGAATAATAGAATCAAGTGTAGACACATGGAAAAACGAAATCCTTATTTAAAAAATTCAGGATGTGTATACTATTTTAGAAGAAGTGTTAATTTTTACCCTTATCTCAGAAGTTCTCTAAGACCTCAGCCTGGTCATCCGAAAACGGATAACCATGGTTTCGAGTCCCGCTTTGCTCGTGGTTTTTAAATGTGGTGTAAAACTGTACGTCCTGTAAATAGCCACCAAAAACTTCATTACCGTTTATATTAAAGAATACATTAATCTGGAATATACGTTACTTTGTTTTAAGACACTGCAGTTTTATTTATAAAATACGATGAATTCTAACTGTATTTGAGCAAATTGACTCAGTTTCGGGTATTATAGCTTTTAAAATAAAACTAAATCCTCATAAATGACTTTAAAGCCAAAAAAACCAGTGGTGACAGAAGAAGCAAGAGAGAGGACTATGGGGAAAGATGCATCGTCTATTGAGTCTATGTTCTGAAAAGAGAGACTTTTTTTTTCACTAACAAGGTGCCACTTGAATGATGCCTTTCTTCAAAGTTCTATCTTTAAAACGGGTAAAACTGCACAGAGATAAGAACGAGAGTATCTAATATGGTCGTCAGAAACAAACGCAGTAACAAGATTTCCTACAGCCCGCTGGAGAAAATAATGTCGATAAAATGTCACACGATCACTTAGTCCGTTTAAAATAATTTAAAAATTACTAAAATGAATGGAAAGTTATGGTTAATCAGTCTCCAGAAACATAACAGAAAAAGAAAGAACTGACTGAAGAACGTTATGGTATTTGTACATTAAAGGAAATCGTCAAAAACTGAAAATTAAATACATAATGTTAACTGATCCTCCGTCAGTTCTTGGCAGAAAAACATTATTATAAAGTAAAAGCACTAGATTGCTTTTATCCTACAGTATTAATTTTATTGTGTTAGCCGGTTTTCGGCTTACAAGGCCATCTTCGAAATGTCTGAAGGTGGCCTTGTAAGCCGAAAACAGGTTAACACAATGAATACGTAAGTCGACGCAGATTTTCAGTCTACAAAATGAAGTCATAGAAAAGTTAGTGGTATAATTCAAAAGCGAAAGAAATGGATAGAAAATCTTGCAATAGTGGCTAGTCATTATAAGGCTGTAGGTTATTACAGTTCTTATAAGATTTCTGCGGATTACTTAAAGAAAGTAAAAGATTGCTCCAGAAAAGGAACTAAATACAAATGAACCTAATACCGATACTAAGGTCCACAGGCGGAAACGCGTTTGTAAAAATCTTTGGAGCTCTTTTTGTAGCTTTAAAACAGTGTAGTCAGCATATTCGCCTTAGTAGCAACGATGTTAAAAAAAAATTTCTATTTGAATACATGTTGGTACGACTGTGTCTATAACCAGACACGCTAGTTCCTGTACATTGACGGCATGTGTACAAGCTGATTATTACTTAGTGATACATTATTATAGCCTCCAAAGTATTCACGCTTAAAATTCCTCACACTGAAACGGTCACTGTGTACATTGTCAACTGTTTTTATGTTGATTATTTCCGCAGCTACAGCCCATCGTAAATTCTTGTGAGCACCACCCAATTACTGGGCGCCTAGTAGAGGTGACAACGGTTCTTGTTAGCTTACACTGTCCTTGAGCAGCGCCAAGTGCAGTCAGCTATTCCGAAGCCAGTACAGTTAAAAAGCTGTGCCTTGGAAGTATAACAAGTGACCTGCTGTACGATTAAGTTAGTTGCCCCTTCCGAATGCTTTATGTAATGACCTCCGCAAAGGAATGGTAGATACGTAACGACCACACCTAAAGTATGCCTTTGAGTCGCTTCGGTTAATGCAACAGCACTCACGTATTCAATTATTATTTTGTATTTATTTATGTTCTGCAATGAGTCACAGGGAATTTATGTTGTATCACGATACAATTTTTCATTTTCAATCCATTTATGGTGAGCAACAACTGGAAATGTTCTCGAGACATTTGACAGCATATTCGGGGTCAACGCTAGTGTGTAGAGTTGATGTCTTTATGCGTGTTTAGTCCACTTAACACCGTATCATTACACACAATGTTTTACATTTAACTGTATGTTCAATCTAGATGTTCGCAGTTGAGATTGTTTTACAGTGTATTTCTGTTTTATTGTGATTATGTATATGAGACGTGAAGAGTTAGAAACTTAGTAAAAATTACATAAAATGTTAGATGATAGAACGGAACAATACACATTACGAGAAGCATGGTCAAGTTTTTTGTATGGTACGATGTGATGAAATACAAAAAATGTAGGGCACTTGTACTCTTGTTTATACTGTTCTTGAAAGAAGTCAACCATTTTTATTTCTGTGCAATAGCCCAAAACTGTTAAGGTGACCACAATTAGTTCTCTAATACACGTAGTCGTTATCGCAAACAGCCAAACCATATTCACGTCAGTGTATGGTCGGTTCTATTGAGATTACTGAACAGTTTTCTGAAGAAAGTTTTTCCGCTGTCCACGAAGAGCAATGATCTTATTTTATAAAAGAAGTGGAAAGAGCGGATTTTAATGGAATGTGCCTTTTATGCCATATCCAGTTGTGCTCAATATTATTTTTACTATCGTTTCCTTAGGTATATCGGTACGCACAAATATACGTGGTTATATCTTTGAAATTGTTAGTCCGTCCCTGGTTTTATACTTAGGTGAGCCTTACATCCGTCCACATTTTCCCGCCTTGTGTATGCTGACTATATTTCAAGTCGTCAAGAACAGCACAGACATGAAACTAAAAAGAACGGAACCACATCATGCAACCGTGCTGCCATTTTTATACAAACAACACGTTACTCCAAGTAACTAACTGTCCATGACATGAAACTAAAAAGAACGGAACCACATCATGCAACCGTGCTGCCATTTTCATACAAACAACACATTACTCCAAGTAATTAACTGTCCATTAGAATGCCTTCACCCCTCTGTGTTTCCGTTTCATGACGGTAACGAAGTGCTCTTTTTATGCAGCTAAGGATAAGCACTCCATAATGGCTTGAAACGCCGAAAGTACTTCTCGAATGGAGAATTCTAAATACATACAAACTAGGTGGAAACATGAAGCCTCAGTTTCTTAGATTGCGATTCCTGAATTCCACGCAGATACATGTGCGGTTGTTTCGCGTCGTTTTTTCTCTGAAGACAAAAATAAGAGCTATTTGAGTACGTCGCTAATTTGCGAAACACAAGTGAATTAAATACGATTTTCAATGTCCCTGCCTTCCTTATTGTCTTTACACGTATCTGTATAACAGTTGATTTCATTTACAGCAAAAAACCAGAAAGTCATCGGTTATTGCTGTTAATGGGACATAACGTTAATAATATCTGTTCTAAATTTACAGTTACACGTACGTGAGATTTGTATTTATACTATTACTCTTATGCTATTTGAGTGATTCACTGCATTCATAGGGAATGAGCACATTGTCTTACAGATCGGGCTTCTTCAAAATATAACGGTTTGAAGGCACTTCGTTGTGTCACCTTTGTAGCCTGTAGCACGACCAGTTTTTCAGCATTTACAACAACGGTAATTAAGAAAGGTAGTCTATTGGCTCCACTATGTCGCCGACACATACGCTACATGGCCACAAGACAACGAAAACCGACGTAGATTCCCCTGGTTCTGAAATTCCAATTTCATCATCAGTTTCACAATGGAGATCTGTAGACATGTTTGGGTAGACTTGAGAATACTCTGGATCACAAACAGGGAGCTACCACCTCAAAAAGGCATTTAGACGCTTCTTCACATCACCAGACAATCCGAAGTAAGCAGTTCTCAAGACATTCTCTTCGCATCCCTTCTGTATCAGTGTCAATAACAGTTTGTAACTGGAAAAGAGCTTCGTAAATGAATCATTGATGATCAATGGTACGATATATTTTCTTTAGAAAAAACTTTGAAACCACATAATTTTAAAAACGCAAACAACACGGACAAGGAACCAACTCAACCCTTTGTAAGGCTACCTTTAGTTTCTAGAGTAAAAATCCGTAATGTAGTACTAAGTGCAGTACTTTTTCCCAAACTACAACTAACGCACCTGATCACCTCTGCGCTGCAGGGGCTTATGAATTGAAGTGTGTCTGTGGCAAGTGTATACAGACAAAACTGGAAGGAAATAAAACAGTGGATTACGAATTATACACGCTGATGTAACAGGCTGCAATATTTATTGTTTGTTACACGAATCGGTTTTCGGCTGTTACGCCAGCATCAGGTACAGACACAAGTACATGGTGCAGTGAAATTCCGTTGTATCAAAGATATTGAACCAGTGCATGAACAGAGTACCTCCGTTTCAATAGATAAAAATGTCAGTAATAGGAATAAAACTAGACAGCTTATTTCAGATCAAATGCGATTTAAGATTATTTAACTGAGATAAACTATGTGGCACATAAACTAATGAAGACGGGACACATTACAAAGGTTCTACATAGAAGAACATAATTGAGCAAAAACCTTTGGTGAATATTTCAAAGATGTGGCTGAGCAAATTGCCCTTATCTTTAATAGATCATAACTTACAAACAGATGAGATAAAACAGTGATATTAAGCAGGTGAGTGGTGCAGCTGTAATTATACGAAGCAAAAATTTTTTGACACAGCAACAGAAATTACACTAACTAAAATGAGGGAAATGGAGCATATGAGTAAGAGGGATAATTTACAACATGGCTTGGGTGGGATTCATAGCTGCTTCACTCACCTGCTTAATATCAATATTATATTTCATCTGTTTGTAATTTATGATCTATTAAAGACAAGACTATGTTTTTCTGTCATATCTTTAGAATATGTGACCATAACTTATTGTTAAGCTATGTTCTATGTACAGCTGTTGTAATTTGTCTGTTGTTCATTAGTTTGTGTGTCACATATTTCGAGTTAGTTACATAATCTTACACCGCATTTACACTGAAATAACCATCCTTGTTTTATTCCTATTTTAACGTCAGCGTTTTGATCTCTGGAAATTGAGATACTCGGTACATGCACTGATTCAAAAATTTTTATCCAACAAAATTTCGCTGCACCACATATTTATTTTAGTACCTGGTGATGGAGTAAAGGCCGAAAACCGATTCGTGGAACAAATAATGAATATTGTGGAATATTACACCAGTGTTGTGTGTGTTTCACTATGACGTACAAAATAGTCTGCCAAGAGTCGACGGAACAGTCAGTAATTGCGAAACAGTGCATCAAAGAGCACTAAATCCGCACTCACTTAGAACAAAGTGTCCAGTCTGCGGAAGTGGAGAATCCAGAGGAAAGTAACACTTGTAGAAGGGAAGTATAGTTTTCATCCACCCGGGACATCATAGCACACTTGACGTACAGTACCCTTCAACGAGGCGATCTAAACGTCTACTAACGAAATAGAAGTTTCAAGAGGAACAAAGCATGGTCTAACAAACCAGAAATGACAACTGAAACGTGTGTCTGCATACGTATGTACTATACGTGCAGAACAACAAGAAAGAACTTAATATTAGATATTGTTGTCATACTCCGGCAAATAGCGACTGCCTACGACTACTTACTTTGTCGTTGAGGCAGAGGACTTTTTTAATTTTTTTTTTCACTGCAGGACGGTTTTGCTCTTATCTGCTTTGGAAAATAGCTTTAGATTTAATATCGCTTTGACGGTACAGAAATTGAACTTCAGCACAATCCACTAACATTCGAAACCTCGCATCTTGAATAAACAACTTCGGTTAGAGCGACAGCTTCCACTGCGCCCATTACAATGAACACCAATGTACTTACTATGTAGTGCTTTTTTTTTTTTTTAAAGCGCACCGACCGCTCCTTGAACTCCATTTCTTGGACAGTAGGCCAATGTACAGTTGTGCGTGACAAGCTTTCTATTCAACCTGATCTGATACTTAGCAGTTACATTTCAAGCAATAGCAGTTGCGAAATTCTTCTGAGAGATTAATAGGACATGGCTAGCGATTACCTCGTTGTTTCGTGCACTGTAGTAGCAGCTAAACATCCGGCGTCAGAAATTTAGGCGAAGTAGCATTACCAAATGTGCCGATCATTCTCCTCGACGAAAGAGAGATGAGATTGTTCACATTACTAAAGAACTGTTTCGAGAGCGACATGTTCTGATGTAGGTCCGCGGGTAATAACAGGCTGTGATGCCGCTAGCACTAGTTGATTTAGTCCTGATATTGTAAAAACTCCTCTGGGCAATGTGCTCGTGTGACTTCTGAGTGTGCTGTAGTTGATTAGGAAGCGATGAATTAAAATCCGTTTGTAATGCTATTATTCCCCCCCATGAACCATGGACCTTGCCGTTGGTGGGGAGGCTTGCGTGCCTCAGCGATACAGATGGCCGTACCGTAGGTGCAAGCACAACGGAGGGGTATCTGTTGAGAGGCCAGACAAACGTGTGGTTCCTGAAGAGGGGCAGCAGCCTTTTCAGTAGTTGCAGGGGCAACAGTCTGGATGATTGACTGATCTGGCCTTGCAACATTAACCAAAACGGCCTTGCTGTGCTGGTACTGCGAACGGCTGAAAGCAAGGGGAAACTACAGCCGTAATTTTTCCCGAGGACATGCAGCTTTACTGTATGATTAAATGATGATGGCATCCTCTTGGGTAAAATATTCCGGAGGTAAAATAGTCCCCCATTCGGATCTCCGGGCGAGGACTACTCAGGAGGATGTCGTTATCAGGAGAAAGAAAACTGGAGTTCTACGGATCGGAGCGTGGAATGTCAGATCCCTTAATCGGGCAGGTAGGTTAGAAAATTTAAAAAGGGAAATGGATAGGTTAAAGTTAGATATAGTGGGAATTAGTGAAGTTCGGTGGCAGGAGGAACAAGACTTCTGGTCAGGTGACTACAGGGTTATAAACACAAAATCAAATAGGGGTAATGCAGGAGTATGTTTAATAATGAATAGGAAAATAGGAATGCGGGTAAGCTACTACAAACAGCATAGTGAACGCATTATTGTGGCCAAGATAGATACGAAGCCCACACCTACTACAGTAGTACAAGTTTATATGCCAACTAGCTCTGCAGATGACGAAGAAATTGAAGAAATGTACGATGAAATAAAAGAAATTATTCAGATAGTGAAGGGAGACGAAAATTTAATAGTAATGGGTGACTGGAATTCGAGTGTAGGAAAAGGGAGAGAAGGAAACATAGTAGGTGAACATGGATGGGGGCTAAGAAATGAAAGAGGAAGCCGCCTAGTAGAATTTTGTACAGAGCACAACTTAATCATAGGTAACACTTGGTTTAAGAATCATGAAAGAAGGTTGTATACGTGGAAGAACCCTGGAGATACTAAAAGGTATCAGATAGATTATATAATGGTAAGACAGAGATTTAGGAACCAGGTTTTAAATTGTAAGACATTTCCAGGGGCAGATGTGGACTCTGACCACAATCTATTGGTTATGAGCTGTAGGTTAAAACTGAAGAAACTGCAAAAATGTGGGAAATTAAGGAGATGGGACCTGGATAAACTGAAAGAACCAGAGGTTGTACAGAGTTTCAGGGAGAGCATAAGGGAACAATTGACAGGAATAGGGGAAAGAAATACAGTAGAAGAAGAATGGGTAGCTCTGAGGGATGAAGTAGTGATGGCAGCAGAGGATAAAGTAGGTACAAAGACGAGGGCTGCTAGAAATCCTTGGGTAACAGAAGAAATATTGAATTTAATTGATGAAAGGAGAAAATATAAAAATGTAGTAAATGAAGCAGGCAAAAAGGAATACAAACGTCTCAAAAATGAGATCGACAGGAAGTGCAAAATGGCTAAACAGGGATGGCTAGAGGACAAATGTAAGGATGTAGAAGCTTATCTCACTAGGGTAAGATAGATACTGCCTACAGGAAAATTAAAGAGACCTTTGGAGAGAAGAGAACCACGTGTATGAATATCAAGAGCTCAGATGGCAACCCAGTTCTAAGCAAAGAAGGGAAGGCAGAAAGGTGGAAGGAGTATATAGAAGGTTTATACAAGGGTGATGTACTTGAGGACAATATTACGGAAATGGAAGAGGATGTAGATGAAGACGAAATGGGAAATACGATACTGCGTGAAGAGTTTGACAGAGCACTGAAAGACCTGAGTCGAAACAAGGCCCCCGGAGTAGACAACATTCCATTAGAACTACTGACGGCCTTGGGAGAGCCAGTCATGACAAAACTCTACCAACTGGTGAGCAAGATGTATGAGACAGGCGAAATACCCTCAGACTTCAAGAAGAATATAATAATTCCAATCCCAAAGAAAGCAGGTGCTGACAGATGTGAAAATTACCGAACTATCAGTTTAATAAGTCACAGCTGCAAAATACTAACGCGAGTTCTTTACAGACGAATGGAAAAACTAGTAGATGCGGACCTCGGAGACGATCAGTTTGGATTCCGTCGAAATGTTGGAACACGTGAGGCAATACTGACCTTACGACTTATCTTAGAAGAAAGATTAAGAAAAGGCAAACCTACGTTTCTAGCATTTGTAGACTTAGAGAAAGCTTTTGACAATGCTGACTGGAATACTCTTTTTCAAATTCTAAAGGTGGCAGGGGTAAAATACAGGGAGCGAAAGGCTATTTACAATTTGTACAGAAACCAGATGGCAGTCATAAGAGTCGAGGGGCATGAAAGGGAAGCAGTGGTTGGAAAAGGAGTGAGACAGGGTTGTAGCCTCTCCCCGATGTTATTCAATCTGTATATTGAGCAAGCAGTAAAGGAAACAAAAGAAAAATTTGGAGTAGGTATTAAAATTCATGGAGACGAAGTAAAAACTTTGAGGTTCGCCGATGACATTGTAATTCTGTCAGAGACGGCAAAGGACTTGGAAGAGCAGTTGAACGGAATGGACAGTGTCTTGAAAGGAGGATATAAGATGAACATCAACAAAAGCAAAACGAGGATAATGGAATGTAGTCCAATTAAATCGGGTGATGCTGAGGGAATTAGATTAGGAAATGAGACACTTAAAGTAGTAAAGGAGTTTTGCTATTTAGGGAGTAAAATAACTGATGATGATCGAAGTAGAGAGGATATAAAATGTAGACTGGCAATGGCAAGGAAAGCGTTTCTGAAGAAGAGAAATTTGTTAACATCGAATATAGATTTAAGTGTCAGGAAGACATTTCTGAAAATATTTGTTTGGAGTGTAGCCATGTATGGAAGTGAAACATGGACGATAACTAGTTTGGACAAGAAGAGAATAGAAGCTTTCGAAATGTGGTGCTACAGAAGAATACTGAAGATAAGGTGGATAGATCACGTAACTAATGAGGAGGTATTGAATAGGATTGGAGAGAAGAGAAGTTTGTGGCACAACTTGACTAGAAGAAGGGATCGGTTGGTAGGACATGTTTTGAGGCATCAAGGGATCACAAATTTAGCATTGGAGGGCAGTGTGGAGGGTAAAAATCGTAGAGGAAGACCGAGAGATGAGTACACTAAGCAGATTCAGAAGGATGTAGGTTGTAGTAGGTACTGGGAGATGAAGCAGCTTGCACAGGATAGAGTAGCATGGAGAGCTGCATCAAACCAGTCTCAGGACTGAAGACAACAACAACAACATGCTATTATTAGTGTCGTCCGTAAATGTGTCTTATGACAATTACATTTGGAGCTTTATGATAAGAATTTGATGTGTCTTGGCCAAATGAATCTCATGGTTTATGGTGCAACTAACTGGTTTAAATCAAATATTCAATTAACTCTCCCAGGGTGACATGACAGATTCATGGTTGACCTAAGAGTTGTCTCGTATGATTGATGTGAGTATAGTGGGAAGAGTTTATTATAAGCAGAAGTACATAAGGAGTTTGAGTCCGTTGAGGTGACTGTCGGCGCCATTGACCACACTTGCGAATCATAAAGAATGGCTAGCAGTATTATGGTGCTCCAGGTTATAAGTTTTGAAGATACGAAAGCGATATTAGGGTGACATCGAAATCCTTAGAGACGCAGCAAGCTCGGACTGTTTCAAGGATACGGAAGGATATCGACGATCACCTTTGAAAGGAACTTTCCCGACATTTGATTCGATGGAAGTTTTGTAGTGTTTTATAGTCTGCCACTCTTATACAGCTAGTGCAGTTGATAAAATAGGCCCAAACACTTGTCGACCACGCTGGTCATTTGCTACTTCCAAAACAGTCCCTAGCCTATAGTAAGTCCGAGACGATTTACTGAAAACACACCAAACCACGTCCGTGCCACCAACTGTGGGTATGTGATTTGTGTACCTGAGATTCGTAGGTAACATAGTTTCTTGGCGTCTCCTTGCAGACAGAGAACCATAGTGCGATTTTGTCCAGGTATCCGTGGAGATGCTTAACTATATAGTTTAGAGTGCGGCAGTGTTTGAATTGCGGGTTCTCAGGGCGATTTTCCCTTCCGTCTCCTTGGGTGCGTAGTTTGTGAAGATACCGTACGGAACTAGTTCCGGGACCGTACCCTACGGCATCCCAGCAGCAAGTAATCTTTTGCTGACGATGTATCGCCTCTCTTCCAGAAACGAGTCAGTTATCTTGAGCTCATATCCAGGAAAACTGTGGAATTTAATATCAAACCACCATGCCAGACGCTGTCGAAATTATTTTCTGTATCCAGAAAACACATACAGTGTTTTCCCGATTCGTTGTGCGAGAAGGTAACGACTGACTATGCAATGCTCGTCACCGAATCCGAACTGTTCTAAGAGGCGGATGTAGCATACTGTAAGAAATTTCTGGAATGCTGTAGGACAATACTCTCCACAATTTTACCCGGTATCTCAAGAAGCTTCCAAGATTGAGGAGATATTTCACGGGTCTGGAAAAAAATATGACATTCTTCTATGACGAGGGGGGACAGGAGATACAGGAAGAAGCAAGGTTGCGTTCTCAGCATTGGTGGGAGCAGTAAGTTTATTGGGCCGATATTTACAGCGTTTGGTACTACCAGAGGGGAACGCGGAATCTTACGGAGATTACGACTAATGCTAGTTCTATGTCATAAAGTTGGTGGGTTGTCACACTGAACATTTTCACTGAAGTAGTGAAGCCACAGATTCGGATTATAGTATTCGATCATACTCTACTGTTTTGGCGATGAGAGTTTTCCAAACCACAGTTTTCTGTTGTTTCGTTTCGTCTGCCAAGTGCGAACAAAATTTATTTCACTTTTCCCGCTACCGGTTCCTCATTGCAAACCGTTCCGAATTTCATGCTCAACAATCTGCCAAATTTTTAAAATGTCGTGCTGTAATACCCTGTGTACACTGACGCACTCAGCTATAGCGCGTCGTATGTGACAGGGACTTTTAACATCTTGTGTCACGACACGTCATTACGATCATAAGAATTTTAATTGAGTGCTTTTTAATGTTCCGTTTCCTGAAAACTGTATTTCATATTATCTGTAATAAAGCAAATAATGATTTTAAATACAAAAAAAGAGAAATTAAGAATACCTAATAATTTAATCAGCAGGGACGGAAGGTTTATTATAAGTAACACATCGGATCCGGCTCTATATTTCCTTAGATTTCATCGTAAACCACGTCAGTCTGGTACAAGAAACGCCCGAAGAGTGGATATCGAGAGAAGAGGTGTTCTCTGTCCTGGGAAACATTCGTTGATAAACAAGTTCATACTTGACAGGTTGGCTGGACATCAGACAATATGCAACAACTAAAGAACACAGCTAGGGAAGCTTCCATGATAGTAATAATTAGTAACATTAACTCGGATTATGGATGTTGATGCTGATGTTTGGTTTGTGGGACGCTCAACTGCACGATCATCAGCGCCATTTCTTTTTTTCACAGTCCAATCGAGTCGCTGTCACGAATGATGAGGATGATGAAGTAATGAGGACAACACAAACGCCCAGTCACCGGGCTAAGAATATCCCCAACCCGGCCGGAAATCTAACCAGGGACCCCGTGATACAACGGTAGCAACGCTAGCCACTAGACCACGAGCTGCGAAAGATGATACCTGGTGGATATCAGTTCTTCCCAGAGAAAGGTAGAAATATTGCTAATGATGTGGTGTGTTATTAAATTTTTCAGGCTCAGGTGGCCCAAATTGAAATATAACCAAATTCAACTCTACTACGTCTATCAAATAGGTATAAGTCTAAACCTATTCTGACACCATTTGATTAACCTAATACTGATATCTAGAATAAGAAATATTGAAAGCTGGCACTGAGTTTCTCAAAAGCCGAATGCCTGGACTGTGAAATGACTTAATAGTTCACTATTTTGTAGATAAAAATGTTTCTTTATACTAAATGGTATTTCCTTGAAAATTTTCAGCCCCTACCTAAAGTAAATAATAAAATTGAGGAAGCAAACGGCGTAGTTCTTGTGTGATTAACTGGATCTTCGTTTCGGGCAGACACACCCTACGCCGCACTCCTGCGGTTATTTCTCCCAGAGAAATGTCGGAGTGCGACCCGACCTTTAGTAGGCTGCACCAGACGCGAACGCACATAACCATGAAGAATAGGTGGAGTGAATTGCCAGAACGCGGTGCGTATGCCGAATGGAGAACAATTCCTGTCTTCTCCACACGTGAGGGTGAAATATGCAGCTCTCGGGAGCTTGAGAGCTTCTCTGAGAAACGCTATAACAAAACCGTGGTGCTCGTGACATTTGAAAGGGAATGTTCGAGAAGCTGACAACACTCTTCGCGACCTTTAGCTTAATAAAACAGACATGGTGCGACTGCAGTTTTATAAATAATGCGCTGGGAGTTATGCGCTGTTGGACTGCCACTGGACGGTACACGCAATGTTCGGCGATTCCACGTCTAGAAATTATGTACAGAGTCCGAAGACTAGACCTCGTCCTGCCGAAGAATAGTAACGGGCAGTGCTAATGAAACGTATGTTGCAAGGCTATTTATTATGATTCTTCCTTTACTTACAAAAGAAAACGAATAATATTGCTGAGGGTGAAGCTTGTGTTGTACGCGCTTCTGCCACTACGTGTGTTATAGCGCAATTCATTCCCAATTCAGTGTCGCCTGTGTTGTCGACCTAGCTTTTGTATTCATCTGCAGTGATTGTTTTTGCCAGTCCCTGATCTACGATATTTCCGAACCAGGGTGAAAACTTGATAGTGGAAACCCCCTTTCCCCCAGGAGCGTTTGAGATGGGCGTCATAACTAAAAAAAAAATCTCAAAAATGTTGCGCACTTCTTTGTGAAGAGTTGAAATATAAAACACACACGTTCAAGGAATCATAAGACGTGTTTCTAGGTCTTAAGTGTGTCAAAGTGCAGTGTCACGCCTCTTCAAACAGCATTTTTCTATCGCAAGTCACTATATTTAGCTTCCTGGCATTCAAACGTGTATATTTTGTAAAGGAAGCCATTAAACCTATTTTCAGGACAGCGGAATTTAGAATGTCCTGTGGCGCCACTACTTCTTCCGGTCGGACGGTTTGACACCCTACTTACCCTTTTTATTTTAAATAAAAATAAAGAAGGACTCACATTTAATACTGGGTGGGATTATTTGTCCCGGGAAAATAAGAACTCTTCAGAAAATTTGCACTCTTTATGTGGTGTCGCCGCCAGACACTATACTTGTTAGGTGGTAGCCTTTAAATCGGTCGTGGTCCGTTAGTACACGTCGGACCCGCGTGTCGCCACTATCAGTGATTGCAGACCGAGCGCCGCCACACGGCAGGTCTAGTCTAGACAGACTCCCTAGCACTCGCCCTAGTTATACAGCCTACTTTGCCAGCGATGGTTCACTGTGTACATAAGCTCTCATTTGCAGAGACTACAGTTTAGCATATCCTTCTGCTACGTCATTTGCTACGACTTAGCAAGGCGCCATATTCTGTTACTATAATAACTTCAAGAATGTATTCTGAACCATGTACCGTTCTGAATCATGTACCGTTAAGAGCGACGTTCATAATTAATGGATTAAAGTTAAGTATCAAACTAATTACGTCCGCTTTCTGACTTCTCATTCCTTGTCATGTTCCACACCTCAGGTCAGTATAGTTCTTCCCTCCTCACTCCAGCCTGCGTGAGCTAAAACGCGTGCATTTCGGTCTCCACTCGTAACACGGTGTTGGCTCTTCTGCTCACACAAAACTTTATACCCTATTAGCCACTAACTTTCTCTTTTGTGTGACATAAAATAAAACATGAGAAACATAAAAGCAATAAAGACAAGGGACAAGGAAGACAATACACATTTCTTCAAACCTTAATTCCCAGCCTTTTTTCCCTCCAATTGTAATTAGGCTGTTTAGGTTTTTATGTTGGTAACGCTACACAGTGCTCTGTATGAAAATCGCTGACTGCGGTGTGTGCAGTCTGTGGTTCGTCGGACTCATTGTTCGAATATTCGCTTGTGTAGTGTTGGGCAGCTGAATGTGAATAGCGCGTAGCGTTGGTCAGTTGGAGGTGAGCCGCCAACAGTGGTGGATGTGGGGAGAGAGATGCCAGAGTTTTGAGAACGGACGATCTGGACTGGTGTCCGTCAGGAAAAGGAAATTTGTAAAACTGGATGTCACGAACTAATATATTATGACTTTTGAACGATATTAAGGTAAATACATTGCTTGTTCTCTGTCAAAATCTTTCATTTGCTAACTATGCCTATCAGTAGTTTGAATATTTTATTTAGCTGGCAGTAGTATTGGCGCTCGCTGTATTGCAGTAGTTCGAGTAAGGAAGACTTTTGTGAGTTACGTGATTCATGAAAGGTATAGGTTACTGTAAGTCAGGGATTATTTTTAGTCAGATTGCGTTGCGCTAAAATATTGTGTTACTTTAGTGATGATCAGAGTGAGTAAAGAGAGAAATGTCTGAGTACGTTCAGTTTTGTTCAGCTGTTTGAAAATCTAATAACGTACGAGTTTTTCCAGCACAGTCACTCTTAGTTTTTGAAGGGAAAGTATCACGGTCTTATACAGATTGACACGGCGTACTTTCCTTTCTGCGAAAGAACTATTAACTCATCAAACTTTGTCAAATGTTTTGCTACATGAAAAATCAAAATATCATTGTCTAATACTGAAAAAGCTAGTGTGGTTTCTCGATTTGATCTATTTTGTCACTGTCTGTTATATAAAACGAAATTTTCTGTCAAAATTTCATTTCCAGCGATTGGCACTCACACGTTCGGGTTTATTCGGCTCTGCTCGTATAGCCTCGTCACCTATTTGAGGGGGAAAGTTTTTTTTTTTTCTACATCTATGAGGATTCCCCTGGCGGAGACATCACGTACACTATGCACGAATTCAAAAATCAAGATTCGTTCAGATATCAACTTAGAATGCGTTCAATCATGTTCAAAAACCAACCGGCAAGCGTTTCAAAAGCATGTGAACAACTGATAGACCAACGTGCGCTGGATGCTAGGCGCTTTGTGAAACAATGGTTTTTCTTGAAGAATACGAATGTGGCGCCCCCTGAAATTACAGTTCGGGACAGATACTACAGTTTGCTGACCCCACCCCCCCTCAACAGATCCGGACTTGGCTTTTGCTAGTGCTGTTTTGTTCTTGTTTCGTTTTTTTATGATGCAAGTTTAAGTGAACAACGCGCAGCTGTGATAATTTGTTGTCTACTCGGTAAAAATGCTGCTGAATCTGTTTTAATGTTGAAAACGGCATGTCCAGATGACGCTATTGGAAAAACTCAAGTGTACGAGTAGTTTGCTCGATTTAAAAACGGCGATATGTCGATTGAAGACAAACCTCGTTCTGAACGTTCCCGAATCGACGAAAATGTTGAAAAAAATTCGAAAACTTGTGCCCATAGATCGTCGGCAAACAATTCATCAACTGTCAGACATTACTGGGTTGTCTTGGAGCTCAGTTCAATGTATTAAAGACCTAATTTGTGGCAGACAGGAGAACACCAAGCAACGGACCTGCACACACAACCATCTCTGTTCGAAAGTTCTAGGGTAACAATACCATGGCGCTGCCGCACCAATCTTACTCGTCTGACCTGGCTCCTTGCAACTTTTTCTTATTTCCATGCATGAAATGGGGCAGGAAAGTACACCGATCTGACAGCACTGAAGAAGTCAAGGGAAAAAAAGAGAGCAGCTGTCAGCCATTTCTAAAGATGACTACAAAAATTGTTTCTAACAGTGGAAAGACCGGTGGGACAAATGTATTAGGTGTAATGGAGAGTATTTTGAAGGGGTCAGGTTGTTTTGTAAACAATTTGAAAATAAATATCATTTAAAAAATAAGTACGAATTTTTTTGGCGTTCCCTCGTACGACTGGTGCAGATGTAATCTTGTTGTTCTTCTTATTTTTATGTAACACAAGTCAACGAGAATGCGAACTTAATAAGCAGTTATTTCAAATTAGCCTTTAAATCGAAGTACAGGCACTAGGCTTTCGTAGCCCTTTGTGTTAATAAGGAGATTCAACTGCCAGTGCCAATAGAAGCAGCATTTTTTGTTGTGTTTACTTAAACTGTAAAACCATTAAACGCTTTTGACTTAATTTTAAGTACTTAAGCTCTTTGCCAATATGAAAATGCAATATAGCTCTACTTGGTACTGAAAACGAAAAGTGGTAAAAAAATTAAAATTGGTAGCGAATACTAATTATGTTTAATTTTCAGCACATTTTATTATTATATAATCTCTTTTAAGCTTAATTTTTAAGATTTTGTGTCTTTAACTGTAAAGCCATAACCTTCGTAGGATCAGCTTTCTTGTCAGCCCGTGCGTCTGTCTGTCTGTATGCCTCGCTCTTCTCAGAAACGAGTAGAGGTGTTAAGTTGCAATTTATGCAAAATACAAAGCTCTACAGCCCCTTGGCGGTGTAAATATTTAAGCTTCTAAGTTAATGCAAGCAAAGTATACAGCCATCTAAGTGACACATTTTGATATTCGCGCTAACTCACTTACGAAAACCTGTAGATGAACTGTCTACATAATTAAGTTTGTATGAAACCCTCAGAGCACGAGGCCTGTCAGTAATTGTCCGGTATTAACTGAAAGCAATACACTAAAAGTGTTAAGGAAAAGTTGTGTGACTAAGAATAATGTTAAACAAATTACAGTAGTCTCGTTTTTGAAAGATAAGAAGTGTGCATGACACGCAGAAATGACAGACAAATACGGAATTCTGCCATTACAATTCCATTAGTATGTAGTAGCAACGCTGTCGTTCCGTAAGCTGCAGTGGGGTTCAACTCCAAGGATGTTGACGTTCGTTCCATTTATATGACGGATCGTGAAAGCTGTTCTTAAGCACATTCGGTAAAATAACAGTGACTCCTGAAGTCTATACACTAATACCTAGAAATGCATCTCCTGACGTTCGGTAGTGACCTTAGATCTGCGGGGACGAGTGTCCACAATTTTGGTAACATTGATTCTTGATCACCTACAACATTAAAATAAACGTACTAGTTCAGATGTATGGATATAAAAATCTTTCGTCAAAATTGCAAATTATCTTTATTGGCTACAGATTTCGCCCCATTACTGAACCATCTTTAGAGCTAAAAGTACAAAAAGTAACTCCAGTAAATAATTAAAGTAAATTCAATTGACTTTACGCTACACAGTACATAACAACCTAAGCTGTTGTTTGGTGAGTAACACTCATTACATATAGTAGTAGTTATTAGCGCTAAGTCTCCTAGTTAAATTAAAAAATCCTGTAAGCCATCGTTCCTAATATGAATATTAAAAATGGTACCTTGTTTATATCCACTCATGGACGGTGTAAGCATCATTGCTGTCGATCGTTTGCACATGTGTGGTAAAATGGGCATTGTAACATTTGATTAGTGATTAACGTTGACAGTCTACATATCCAACTACGTTTTTCACTTTGGGTAAGGTACTTCATATTACTCACCATAAGCTTCTACATGTTTTTATTGTGTCACGTTTTAATATTTGTCCGTTATGAATGTAGAATTTTTGATTTAACTGTGGCGACTTAGCTCTAAAAAAACATGACGATATGTAATGAATGTTACACCCTGAACAACATTTTATACTGGTTTGTATTGCATAATGGAAATTAAAATACTGAATGCATTTTCTGTTATTCACATTTTATACGCAGCTTTCTGTAGTTCTACATCTGAGGATGGCTTACTAAAGAGCCGAAATCGGTAGGAATTTTATCCACACGTGTCTTAAACCAAAATATCGCGTATCTCCCCATTATTAATGTCAAATAATAACGTTCTAGTCTACGCTCACGGCAGCCTGAATCAGTTGACCGAAGTTCTGGTACCAAAAACACCCCCAAATCATCAGATAACAACCTGCGCTCTCAGCTACACCGACACACACAGCAATTAAACGCCTTTCTGGGCTGTCCGTGCACTCGACCTCTTGCATCAGTTGAAGAGACACAAAAACGCTGCTCGACCAGCCGTACTAAGCGCCTACAGTCACCGACTCTCTAATGTTTTTTTTTTTTTTTTTGTTTTTCTCACTGATGACGTGCAGGCTCACATGCCACTGCTAGAAACGTTTAGCGAAGTACTCGACTCCAAATGCCTGTTGCGTGCAGTTCCTTTCGCAGTGTATCTTCGCACACAGTTTCAGGCGACTCTGCATTCACTGGAAGTAGTGGTTCCCATCATGACATTCGTCTCTCTTACTTGATGGACAGGAGGTTTTAGCGAGCACTGCCCTACGTCGTGTTAAATCGCTTTTAGTGGTACACCATGTCATTTAGACACATAGGGGACTCCACATTGATACACTACAAGATTCGGGAAGCTATATTCACGGATGCGAAAAAAATGATTGCGTCTTTCTGGCATTCTGTCACCATCCACGTCGGGGCTCACGAGACATACGGGCCCAGCAACGAATTTGTGACGTCACGCTAGTCGTCTTGTCCCCCACGCTTCGCGAGCGCTCGGTTCCTTGTTGGGCCCACAGGAAATCAATATATAACTGAAAAGGTGGCCACTAAAGTTCTTAACTTTGTTATATGGTATTGAGAGCTTGCATGCATTTAAATGCATAGTCAAGAATTGCTAACCTCATCTGAAATAGTTACTCGCTCCTCACTAGAGCCAGCTGCTGGCACTCGTAAGACCTATGGTTTTTGCGACGTACTTCCATGAGTTGTCTTCCTTGTGGGCCTCGATCCACATCGATTACGTCAGCAGAGAAGAGTTACATCATCGCCTGGTATCAGTCCTATACCATCTACAGTGCTTCAAATCGACAAAGGTTGCTACTAAGAATATTTTGTCTGGTGAGAATAAAGCTAAATTTAAAGTGCCTCAGCAAACAAATTTTGTCATGTGTGTCTTCCAGTCGCTACTAAAACAATCAATGAACAAATTAAATCTAGTATATGCTTATTCTCTGTGAGTAAGGTGAAGTATTACAAGTTTTCTTTGTAAATTGTTAACAAAATCAGCAGTAAAAGGTAAATAAAAATTCTTCTCTGCGTCAGTTGCGAGGGCTTACAACCCTCATTTTGAGGTGGATCAGCTGACTGCTTTTAATTTTTGTTTGTCGAATGTAGACAGCCGTCTGTTTTCATTTTTTTCTTGGCTGCAAACATGGTACAGCCAGCACTTGTTATCGTGATATGCTAGTCGGATTACACAGTTTAAACAATAATAAAGCTACTTACAATATGTTCCAGCAGAAATAACCCCGAGCTTCATAAGAAACACTTTCATCTTTAGATGTGACATATAAATGCAATTACATAAAACATTACCACCATATCTTTAATATCTACAGTTATTAAGGACACATGACAGGCATTTGATAACTTAAATGATAATGTAATAATGCTTCACAAAGTAAAAAAAGGCCACAAACTGAACCTCTGCGGAGCATTAGAAACTATTATTCACGGTACAAAACGCGGTCGAACACACTCAGTGACAAAGTTGAAATAGTGCCGTTGAACTCCCTTAGGACCTGCTGACACATTCCAGAAGATGCACTGTAAAGTTTAATCCCATCTATTTTGGAGAGACCTAAATTATAAAACAATTTCCTAATCGCCGTACCCGAATATTAACAAATAAATATGCCGAAATTAAGTTAATAAGGTTTTTATTGTAAAATTTTCATTTTTTGTAATAACATTTTTACGCAAATAGAATTAAAACAATTTTACGAGGGCGTACTGAAATTTTTTATGTGAAATCTGTTAAAGTCTTTTAAATAAAGCAACAGTTATTAACGTGCCGTATCTTTATTCTTCATGTGTAACATATTTGCAGGCTTTTTCCTCTGGAGAGCTCCGAACTGTTGCGTGTAACATCGTGGTGCGTCACGTAGCTAAATCGGTGCGTGAAGAACAGCGTGCTGTAATCGAGTTTCGTATTCGACGAGTTCGTCCACACATGGACCCTCCTTCAGCACGACAGTGGTAGCCACATAAGTGCGCCGTTGCACCTGCAACAATGCGACGCATTGGTCTCACTGTCATTGATCATCCACCATACAGTCCCGAGTTGACCCCATCCGATTTCCATCAGTTCCCAGTGAGGTTGTGGCTATGTGAACAAAGTGAAACTCTCTACAGTTGAGCTATCAACAAACTGGTCTCCGCTTTGGAGAAAGGTGTTCATCGTCACGGTGACTGCTAAGAAATACGTTTATAGATATGAAGAATAAAGATGTAGAATGTTAACATTTATTTTATCTACAAAGCTGTAAGTTTTCACATAAAACATTCTGGGGAATTGCTTTTCATCACGCCCTCATATATCTGTTATTTGTATATTTGATTCGCAATGTAAGCGAATAATGAATACTCCTTGGGTACAGTATCTCTCCATCTGCTTAGTCTCTGGACTGTTTACATTACTGGTTCGCGCTTTATGTAGCGATGAGAATGTACATTTATGACGTACCTCACGCTTTCTTCCGTTGGTGCGCACTGTCAATGACTTTATTATTGTTTAAAATATATGTAACCCTGTTACCAATTACATTAACAAGTTCGGATTACACTTCATTTGTAGCTGCACTGAGCTCAATAATCAACTGATTCACCTGAGGATGAGGGTGTAAGCCCTCGAAACGCTTCGTGGAAGTAAATAAAAAGTGACTGACGCAGATAATTGTTCTGATTTCTCTTTTATTGTATTATAGAGTCGGTGTTCTAACTATATCCCAACGTGAATGACATATGGTTAAAACCTCTAGTGCCTCTTCCTTTCTTCTTCCGAACTTGGAGTGTGTGCGTGCTTACTCCCTTCCTGGCTACAGCGTCTAAGTTCGAACGTAGTTAGGCCACTGCAGCAGCGTTTCAAGGTAACTGAGTTTTGCTGCCAGCAACTTAGGCTGAGACCGCCCTGCGTTAAATTGAGTTACTGTTCTCGCGGCACTACTGCTGGCGGAGGCCATCTCCCGCCGTATTCTTCCCGCAGACTTGGTAGATACGTGTTTCTTAAGTACCTTGTTCCGTTTACTGTTATTTGTTAGGAAGACAGCCGTTTTTCCAGAAATTTCGCCATCATTCCCGTGGTTACTATCAGGAAGTGTGATGATCAATCTTCTATTTCGCTAATGACTAGGTGAATCTACAGATTCTTAAATTGCCCTCACGTTTCGTAAGTTTTTGTCCTTGACTTTTAAATATGTAAGATCAGTTTGTTATTCTTATGGGTTTTCCTTGATATATATCACAAAACATAATAATTAACACCTTGAATAGCTCGACAACAAGGGCTTATTCTCCATTGATGGGAAAGATGGCTTGTCAACGGATTGTTATTGTCTTCTACTTCTTTATACATTTTATATGCACGTAAGTATTCACGTAGTCTGATTAGAATAACTGTCCTGGAAGTCCTTTGAGTGATCATCTAAAATCAGGAACAGCGCGCAATCCTACCTCGGATATTTGCGCTCTGTAATGACAATAATCTTCTTTTTCATAGCAGTTCTTCTTACACATGACAGAGATACTGTTTTATATTCTGCTTTTACAAAAATGAATATCTGTAACGAATTTTTTATCCATGTCTTAAGAATGAAGTGCTGTAAGGCTTCTGGAATCGTTACTTAGGATTTGATCCTTGGGAGAAATTTATGTTTAA
The DNA here is from genome assembly GCF_023897955.1 of Schistocerca gregaria. Lineage (NCBI taxonomy): Eukaryota > Metazoa > Arthropoda > Insecta > Orthoptera > Acrididae > Schistocerca > Schistocerca gregaria. The sequence goes on along the minus strand of NC_064926.1, from coordinate 339,077,382 downwards.
AGTTAGATATGGCTCTTGTATTCAACCACAATAGTTCTGTTAAAAATGCTTTCAATTATCAGCATTAACCTCTTTCACATTTTCTCTAATTAAAATTAAACAATATATAACCGTTATAGCAAAAGCAAAATTTAAATTTTCTATAAAACGGAAGTCGATCTAAATTCATTGTTTGTTTAGCGTGAATTCCTTCGTAGGTAGCAAGACAAATAAGAAAGTATACGAGTGTTCTAGAATACTGCATATATTTTAACACAATACGAGATCGAGACTGATGCTGAATACGGAATAAAATTCAATTGCAGTTGGGCTGCTGAAATATTTTTAAACTAGTATGTACATTATGTACAACTTTCGTCTGTTTCTTCCAGATATTAAGCCATTATTTTTTAAAAAAAGCGCGTAGAGCGACAATACCTGCAACAAAATCTATCTGCCTTAATGAAACTCGTTGACGAGAGAATTTTCTTCCGTTTTTCAAACATATTTAGCCATTACTGAAGAAGCATATAAAGCTACAAATCTTTCAAGTAAAACTATCGCCTTAGCCAAATTCGTTACCGTGTCTTTTCGTATCATGTGTTACATGTGCGCAAAAGAATCATCATTACCGTGTTCATATTATGAGTACTGAATCAAAGTGTTATAATTACAGTGATAATATGCAAATAAGACGATTGCAGGTGTTTTCCTGTCTTCAACGAGGCGGTGTGAGATGGAGCACAACTACACATATGAAAAAGATATTCAAGGACATCCTGTGGATGGCGAGTAATAATCAAGGCGGTTGTGTTTTCGGTATGTCGTCATAAAGAGACTCAAATTACCTGTATATGCTTTACACCTACACCTGCCGCTTGCAAGATCTGTAAATTATTTTTGCGGTCAGCCAAAAGGCGATGGAGAACATTCTGACAATAATTTTCAGATTGGAAGTCCAATTTTTTCTTTTTGCTCACTTCATACTTGCCTGTTTATTCATCTGGATCAGGATGACTACAAACGTTCACACGCACAAAATAGAAACCTTAAGTATTCCTATCGGAAACAGAACTATTAGCAGTTCGAAAGCGACCCTTACGGGAAGTTTCGAGTAAAATGGTCTACCTCCGTGACTTCTAATCAGCACAAGTTAATTGCTCGCCTTGAAGGCGGAAAATAATCTGACCACCTACCTCGTGGTTTTATCAAGATTACCGATGGTACACAAACAGTTACTTCTGTGAAATCTAAGCGATCCAGGACGGCGTACAGTCCTCGCGAATTCACTTCATACTTTTACAGAAAACACATTCAAGTCTGCCTGTTCTGAAGTCATCCCGGGCACAACGTACGCAGGCGTTTGACGGACGCGGGCAATTCAATATCTCGGTGTGAAGTCTGACGAACCACTGCCTCTCTGACTGTATTTATTTGTATGTAGGGGCGCGGTGGATCGTCAAGTGGAACATTTATTATCAAGTGCCCTAGTCACAGGTAGCAATATTTAAATAGCACCTTTCTCGGGCCCTTATCAGGTAATAGCTCTGTCGTTTAATGATTTACAATCTTCTTAATTATTATATAAATAGAGTTAAGTTAGCATCAGTTACTGAAAAGGTTTTAGCTTGACTGCGTATAAACTTTGCAGGTTACAATTTTCAGAATGGAACCAGCAGTGAAACATGACCTCTGAACTGCCTCTATGAGATTACCTGTAAACGTTATTACTTACAATTCAGTCTTGAAACTTGGTCCGCCGTTCGTGGTGGCCGAACGTTTCTAGGCGCTTCAGTCTGGAACCGCGCAACTGCTACGGTCGCAGGTTTGAATCTTGCCTCGGGCAAGGATGTGTGTGATGTCCTTAGGTTAGTTAGGTTTAAGTAATTCTAAGTTCTAGGGGACTGATGACCTCAGATGTTAAGTCCCATAGTGCTCAGAGGCATTTTGAAACTTGGTCCAGCTGTATTATTTTATGACTATCATTGAGTGTTTTAAGTAGAGCGTTTTGTTTCAAACGCAAATGATTCTTAATCTACAACAAATAAGGATGTTTTTTTTTCAAAATTACATGTTTAGTAAAAAAAACTTGAAAGTTAACAGAGGTTACTTATTGCTGCTACACATTTAATGATTTTAGCTGAAACTGAGGCTACATACGTATTCTCAGCTTTCTCAGTTCATAATTTAGAAGCTTCAATTTTTTTCACAAACCTCGATTTTAAGCAAAATATTGCTCCGAGCAAGTAGGGACTTGCAACTTTTCATTGTTCCATACACTGAAGAGCCAAAGAAACGGTTACACCTACCTAATATCCTGTAGAGCCTCCGCGAGCGCACACAAGTGGTGCAACACGACGTGGCATGGACTCGACTAGTAGTGCTGGATGCAACTGACACCATGAATCCTGCAGGGCTGTCCATAACCGTGAGAGCGCCAGGAGTTGTTTTCTGAACAGCACGTTGCAAAGCATCCCAGATATGCTCAATAATGTCTGTCTGGAGAGTCTGGTGGGCAACGGAAGTGTCTGAACTCAGAAGAGTGTTCCTGGAGCCACTATGTAGCAATTCTGGACGTGTGGGGTTTGGTTTTGTCCTGCTGGAATTGCTCGTCGTAATGAAAAGTACACTGGTGAACCTTCGCCTCCGAAAGCCCTTATCCATGAGGCTACTTTGAATGGTTTGCATGCTGACACTTGTTGATGCCCAAGCATTGAAATCTGAAGCAGTTTGCGGAAGGGTTGCATTTCCGTCTTGTTGAACGATTCTGTTCAGTCATCGTTGATCCCGTTCTTGCAGAATCTTTTTCCGGCTGCAGTGATGTCTGTGATTTCATGTTTTACCGGATTCGCGGTACACTCGTGAAATGGTCTTCCGGGAAATTCCACACTTCATAGCTACTTCGGAGACGTTGTGTCCATCGCTAGTGTGCCGACTATAACAGCAAGTTCAAACTCAGTTACATCTTGTTAACCTGCCGTTTCAGCTGCAGTAACCGATCTAACAATTGCGAAACAGACTTGTCTTACATAGGTGTTGCCGACCGTAGCGTCGTATTCTGCCTGTTTAGATATCTCTGTATTTGAATCGGCATGCCTATACCAGTTTCTTTCGCGGTTCAGTGTATATTTCCTTTATGTCAACAATTTTTAGCTTTTATGTTATTACTCAGTGCCACTTGTTTTCTTAGTATCGTATACTTAGCGGTGCACATTTGTTTAATCATTCTGAGACTTTAATATACTTATACATATACCGTCGAAGTTGTGAAAAGTTATTTTAATTTTTAATTTCACTGTTATATTATAGTGCAGTCCTTTGTGTGTTCTAAGTACAGGCGTTTTTGAAGACGTTTCGCTGGTAGTGAACTAAGCCCAGGCACCCGCTCCCGCCTCTGTACCTCTAATAGTGGTACAACGCTTGTTTCACCCCAGTCATTCGTGACTTTTTAAACAAATCGACCAGACACTCAGCTTAGTGATCGAGGGAATTTACTGGAAACCGAAAGCTAGATAAGTGCACAGGATTTACCCACTCGCCGTACTGAAGGCGTTTCAAGGGTTTCTACTGCTAAGGAGGAAGCAATCTGAGTTTAACTGCTGAAAGAGTAGGCACTACATTGCAGTACTATCAGTGAAACGGATTTTGCTGGAATCCAGAGGCTAGCTAAGAGAAACAGTCGGCAGGCTCACAGCTATCAGAAGCTATATCCAAATAGTAAACATGTGTAAAGTACAAAATTTTCCGACTTCCCAAGAAAGCAGAAACGATAATACCCGAAAACAAAGACACAAAGACTAAGGAGACTACGATTTCTGTATGTGGACGGAAAAGTTCTTGATCGGGTAGTCAAACATTCGTTGCAAATTAATGGAGAGTTGTAAATTTGGAAATTAGTGGTAAGTCTTATGGGAACAAACTGCTGAGCTCATCGGTCCCAAAGCCTACACACTACTTTATCGAACTTCAACTAACTTACGCTCTGGATAACACACACACCCATTCCCGAGGGAGGACTCGAACCTTCGACGTGGGGAGCCGCACGGACCGTGACAAGGCGCCTGAGACCGTGCGGCTACCCCGCGAGTCTGGAGAGTTTTCAAGTGAAATGGCTATAATGAGTAGAGTGGTTTGGCAAATGTTACTGAATTGGCAGTTGATTATATAGAGGGAATGCACACCTTCAGCACAGATGAAAGCTGGTATTTTAATGTGTATAGTCGAATAAGTCCAGGCAGGGTTTTTTTTCTTTACTTTTTTACGGTTGTGGTGAACCTTGAGAAAGATCGTTTGGGAACATCTTGACGGCTATAATGTTGTTGTTGATTAAATTAAAGGAACACAACAGAACAGCCACTGGTATCAGCATTAGAAGTTCTACTCTCAACATATTTAAGAAGTTAATGAGCTAGAACAATATTGAAAAGAATCGGGGACAGTCCGTCTCCCTGCCTCACCCCCGTTCTAATTTCAAAGAGTTCTGATATCTCACCAATGAAAGTGCATAAACCATAGGTCCCGTTCATACCGATTGTGACTGCCATAGGATCTCCAACACAAGAGGTGGCCAGATATCTCGCCTGCTTGCTACAACCATACATTGGCAGAATGGACAGTTACATTAAAAACTCGGCACATTTTATTGAAAAACTGAGAGAGATTAACGTCAGCCCAAGTGATATTCTTGTGAGCTTCAATGTAGTGTCTTTGTTTACCATGGGGCCTGTAAACGAAGCTATTTCATATATAGCAGATATTTTTCCGATTGACATAATGGCTTTATTTTAACACCGCCTGACAACAACTTATTTCGAGAACAGAAATCTGGCAACAGAATCACATACAACCAATAAGTTTAAGAATAAGAATATGTTACAGAATGGTGATTTTGGTACGGTTTGGTGTGTGTCACTTATCGTCCTAAACCTAATAAAATGAAATCTAGATAACTTTCTCTGTGACTGGACATTAACGGTCTTTAGAGTACTTGTCCGCGAAAAACAAGGGTCACGAGTTCGGGTCTCAGTCATGCACACAGTTTTCATCTGCCAAATTAACAACAGCGTGCAGTCTGCCACATTTTATTCAACAATAGTGGGAATTAAGTTTTCTGCTATTGGGTATGTTTGACCTGAACTAATAGTAGCAATTACTTGAAATACTCCTAACACATTCCAAGACGTTGATACAGGGGTGAAACTGATGACTGTATCTAGTCATTACAATTAATTAAACTGCTCTGAACTAATGAAAGCGAATCGAGCTCTCGTTAATCCCTCTGTATTTCTCTTCAATTTTAATGTGGTGCTTAGAGTTGTCACTTGTGGTCATCTTCGATCCTCTGCTCATTAAGACGCAACTACTACTAAATTACCCGGAATTACACACGGCCTGCCGCTACACGACTGCTAGTTAGCATAATTGCCGCGACGTCCAACTTAATTCGGGAGACAGTAACCTGGCTGCCGGTGCTAACCTTGTTTATCAGACGTGACTCGTTAACGCAGGCAGGCCCTTCGAGACCGCAGATGCCACGTGATTGGTCGGCTGCGACGTGGGCGAACATCGGCGCTCCAGGGCGGCTACAGGGAGCGAGCGAGCGCCTTGACGTATTCTCGGAGCACCGTTAGCCGGGAAGACGGCCGGGCGTCCCAGGGGACCGCGTGCGGAGACCGTTAATGAGCTGAGAGCGGCCTGAATAATTCACCGTCCGCGCTGCCGAAGCGCCGTCGCCGTCGCCGCCTCTGCATTAGACGCCGGAAACCGCAGCAGCAGCCCTCTGCTAGTTCGTGTCCTCTTCCCAGCTTTCTACTCGCCAGTACCGAAAAGCAATACTGATTTTTTTTTTGCCACTATTTTTTCCATTTATTTGACTCCAGTGTCAGCCTGTTTCTCTCTTCTGCGAGGCTCTTCGTCTCTTGAGAGAATACTATGTAGAATGTTCCTAATACGATCGTTAGTTATAACTAGAGACCGGGTTGCATGCATTTGCATGTTGCATATGTATTTGCATATTTGGCTTCTTTTCACCAGTTAGTTCATATTTTAACCAAAAACTACAAACGATGCATATTTTCGCTCTTCGTCTACAATATTTATAAAAATTTAGACGAGCGAGTCTCTAGCTCGATCTGTTTTTGGTGTCTAGCAGACTGACCGCGACCTATAACTGCGTGCAGTCGCTAAACGAGAGCCCAATGCCTAGCGAAATCATTACAGAAGAGGAACAGGAACAGGGAAACAGAGTCAAGGCAATTGCGCCCGCGCACCCTCCGCTGTCATAGCGTAAGCGTCGCCAGCAATTAAATTGAACAACGCAAGCTTTTAGTCGCACGTCCGCTGTTTCAGTTTAGCTTTCTATTTACTTGTACACAGTTGAACTTATTTACGACGTGTTTTGTGCCAAACCGCCTGAAAAAATAATCGTCGTTTCGTCTATATCCGATCATCCTGGAATGGATCTACGTGACGCATTCATTGCAAGCAATATTTCTCTTCACAGACTTACAAACCCTATTCTCAAAGGCTTCCTGCGCAAATATTGCTTAAATCAAAACATACCAGGCGAATCAACATTGCATAAAAATTACATACCGACAATTTATGTAAATGTTATGGAAGAAATACACAGTGAATTCATGGACAGCATTATTGGGATCCAAATGACGAAACTATAGACACTTGTGGCCGTTACGTTGAAAATTCAATTGCTGGTGCTTTAAGAGAAGATCTTTCTTGCTTTAAAAGAAGATCCTTCTTCTCCTTATTCAGCGACCTGTACAGAACTTAAATAAGTAAATCATTCAACGATCGCCAAATTTGTGAATGAGGCAATTAGAAAAATATTTCCAGAATCTTCAGCAAATGAGAGTGTTTGTGTTTATTTCAGATTCTGCTCCCTATACGGTCAAATAGCAAAATCCCTCCCCATAATTTATAGCAATTTGCTTCATGTGACGCGCTTTGCTCATCGCTTTGCTGGAAAACTACGTTCCACGTTTTTGAGTGTAAATAAACTGATTCATCCACAAAGAAAGTGTTTCTAAAGGCTCTTGCTTGCATCAAAACCTACAAAGAATAACTACCAATGTGGTAACTCGTTGGGGTACGTGGGCCAAAGCTGTGTTGTTTTACAATGAACGTTGTGAGGCCATTAGACGGGGTAGTAAATGACTTTTATAATGTAGAGGCTTCGGCAATTTGCCAGTGCAAGGAAGCTTTTAATGATTCCGGTATTAAAAAAGACACTG